>NC_046660.1:62358787-62385079 GCF_010883055.1 Belonocnema kinseyi
ATTTTAAATACTTTCCAAGTTTCTAGCTATCCGAAAGTTCAACGTTTCAAATGACACGTGTACAGTTTAAACTGTGCAATATGTGTACGCCTAAATTTTAATTTTCACACGTGACAGGGTACCACTGTGTAATTAGTACATATTTTCCATATTTTGAAAACAGATCATATTCCATATGAAGATTGACATATTATATTATATTTACCTGTAAAATTCAGGAAGACCATGGAGGTAAAAAGTAGGATGAAGATCTTCATTTTTTCAAGATATGCTTAAAAAGAATAGTGACTGATGATGAATCTTTGGAATATATTCCCTTATAAAATAACCGTTATCTGATTACGCGATTTCATTATGTAATTAAACGCTTAGTGTAATGACGCAAAATGTTTATTTTAAATCTTTAGAGTTGCTTGTGAGTGATAAGAACAAACAATATAAAAGTATGACAATCAACGAAAACCTTAAGCCTCTTGTACTAAACATGTATGAAGATAAGGCAAATTCAAAACAAACTTTGGATGATAGCGCAGCTCCTACAAGAAACCTGGAACAATTGATTAAATTCAATATAAAATAAAGTAAAAAAAGCTGACCTCTTCGCGGGCATATTCTCGTTACTTGCTTCGCTCACAATTTAGAGTGCGGCTAGCCCAACTGAAAATCCTGTACAGAAACCTCGGAGGATTTTGTACATGTTCCTGGACACGATCCTGTACACAAACCTGCACATGTAATCTTGAGGGTTCCTGTGTAGCAATTTGGCAATTTGTAGATGATTCTTCAATGGAACCTTTGAATGGTCGAGTATAGGTTCCTGTACAGGTTCCTTAGCAAAGTAAATTGAGGCGCGAATTCTTTACAGAAACACTTATAGGTTCTTTTACAGAAGGCCGTTGCGAAAACTAATGTCGCTTACAGCTAAAAAAAGGGGGGGTGAGGGGCCCCCAACCATCGCCCCCTCTCGTGAGATCCAATGCACGGGAGTGGGCGCCTGGCGCGGCGAAGCCGCGGCAGTCGCGCACTAGCGAATAATGATCTCCCCGAAGAATAATCAAACTGGAAGAAGTTGTTGTGCGTTACACGTTCGGGCATTGTTACACAATCTGTGAGAAATTTGACATGACTTGATTTAAGAGTGACGTTTGTTATATGTGGGAAAAAAGCCCATATACGGGAAAAACCCACAAAATCTGATAATTTATTTTATGAAAGAAAAGTAAAGAAGAAGAGTGGGAAGGGTAGAGGGGTAGAAGAGTGGGAAGGGGTAGAGGGGTTCGCTTACAGCTATTAAGTTACTTTCGTTTTATTCCCTTGAAAATCCAACTTGCTATTGAGAGAGCCAAGCCACTAGCGAACCCTCGCGGATTAGTTCCTATGCAGGTTCACGTTTGGGGATCCTGAACAAGCTCCTACATAAACCCACGTCTCAAATCACTCTGTGAAGGAACCTGTAGCGGATCACTTAAATGTTAGCTTGCATAAAGGTTCCTTTGAATGATCATGTACAGTTTGCTTCGCCAAATTCCTGTACAGGAACCGTCATGATTACCTGTATAGGTTCGTGTGCAAGCTAAAGTCCAGAAACATACCCAGGATTCTCCGAGCTTCATCTACAGGAATTTTCAGTTGAGAGGGCGCGCGATTGTTGTATCAAAGGAATTTAATGAAACGCCTAAGAATTCGAGATGGAATTAAAATGAATTTAGGATCAATTAAATAAAAACCTTTTTTTATTTAATCAATTGAATTAAATAGAATTTAGTGGATTAAGAAGTATTCAATTAAATTAAAATGAAGTGAAATGAGCTGGAACAATTTAAAAAATCTAGAAAATTAAATTTATTACAATAAATTTTCAGTGTATTTAGAGGAATTTGAAGAAAATGTGAACAATTGCATAAAGTTTATAAACAAATTAAGATGAATTTAAAAAGTAATCACGTGAATTGTACACAATTAAAAAATATGGAAAAATTAATGGACTGAATTTAGAATAATTTTAAAGGATTTAGGACGAATTCATAAGAATTCATAGCGAATTTGAAATAAATTTAGAATAATATTTTTTAATCTTTTAAAATCTTTGAAACCCTACGAAATCCTTCACATCTTGTAAATTAAATCTTTGAAATCCATTAAAATATTAAAATCTTTTAAATTTATTAAAATCCTTGAAAATACCCTAAAATTGTTTAAATCTTTTAGAAATGCTTCGGAATCTTTAAGCTATCCTTAAATATTTCAGTCTTTGAAATCCCTTTTCAAATTGTTAAAGAAAATAAAAAATTTCTGTGAATCGCTTCACATTTCTCAACATATTTTAAACCCTTTGATATCTATTGAAACCCCTTGAATCTTTGGAAAGTTCTTAAAAATTCTAAGGAATTTAAACAAAATACTTTGAAATATTTTATATAGTTATATATAGAATTTAAAAGAATTCACGATAAATTAATAAGGATTCAGAATGAATTCCAAAAAGTAATGTTAAACTCTACGAAATGCCTCACGTCTCTCGAATAAATTCTTTAAAATCCACTAAAATATTATTCAATCGCTTTGAAATCCATTCCAAATAATGAAATTAATTAATAATTCTTTGGAATTTTTTTAAATTCTCTAAATTTCCTAAAATAAAATTATTCTGATGAAAATCATTCAAAATCGAATAATTTAAAAGCGAAAACTTTTTAATTTCATTCAATTTAAATTCGAAGTGATTAAAATGAGACAATTTGAAATTTTAAACTAAATTGAATATGCCAAAGTGAATGCGTCCGAAAGTTTAGAAATATAACTTTTATTTAATTTAGAATAATATTATTTAACATTAAAATTTATATATATTATTTATTTCATTTAAAACTACAAACAAATTTAGACGCGAAGAATTTTGAAAATAAAACGTTTTCGTCCTCGAATACTTAAAATTTTAAATAAGTATATTTAATCACTCAGAAAAGAAATTTTTTAATTATACTTTTCAAAATTCAACAACTTCAATTTTAAATTTTAATAGCAAAATTTGAACTTATGATAGGGGACAACTGAACATTTAGATTTGCCATGGAAATTAACGAACCTTTTGAACATTTTTGAAATAAAAAAATTCAATCTTCAATACCGGGTTTTATGAAATTTTCCAATTTAAAAATATTTAAAAATAAAATGTCAGGATAGTAGTTTTGAGATTAAAATTAAATTGGTTAAATATTAAGAAGTCTAATTGGCAATTTAAAAATGGTTAATGTCTAAACGATTAAATATACTTAAGCTAATAGAAGTTTTTAAGGGTTTGAGTACAAAAAAGTTTTAATATCACAATTTTTTGCAACTAATTTTTTGGTTAGTTTCAAATGAAGTTTGAATTTAATTATGCTTTAAGGTACTGGAGTACAGATTTTTCATTTTTAAGATTTCCCATTAAACGTTACTGTTCATTTTACACGTTTTCTTAGAGTAATTCAATTTTTAAGTTTTATAATTGGAAATTTTTCCATATTGAAAGGTAAAAATGAAGCTAAATTTATTTTTTGATTTTAGAAACAAATTTTTAATCAATTTTTATGTTGAAAGCGGATATTTTTCTCTTGATTTTTTTATCAGTTTCACCATGCACCATTGAATTTTTTGCCAATTTTTTCAACTCTTACTTTAATAATGAAGATATGTTGTAATCGAATTTTCTACTTTTTCTTGGAAGCAATAATACACAGGAAAAAATGTTAAGATCAAAGTTTGCAAGTCTAAAAAAGTTCTATGAAAAATTTCTTTTTCTTTTGCGATGTTTTTCATAGTTTACGAGAAAAATTAAAAAATTACATTTTTAGGAAAAAATCCCTCGGCCTCAAAAATGGTTTAGCCCGCATGTACTGATAAGTTTTCTTTCTGGAATTATAGTAGAAACTTTTCAAAAATATTTGGAAGAATAAGGCCTCCAGTCCATGCACCAGAACGGCCGGATCTCGGAATGGCCGGAATGAGGCGTTGACCAATCAGAAATGTTCCGCGGAAATAGTGTCATTCTCGCCCCGAATTGAGCCGAACTCAGCCGAAGTTTTTAAGTTCGCGCGAAAAAGCGTTCCGTTCATTTCCAGAGTTGTCAAACACATGAACCGGAATGATCGTAACCCGGGGAATAACCAAAAATGAGCAAAAATGGTCGTTTGCGCCTTGTATAAAATTGAGCACCTCAGCTTCGCCTCGATGCTTAACTTTCTACACGGCGCGTAAACGTCTGTTTTCGCTCTCGGTGCACAATAAACTGATAAATCAAGATTTAACACGTTTAACACGGTTTAAACTCTAACCTGACGTCCTTTTAAAAATGGAGGTCACTTTACGAATCTCTACGGGCCATTTGATTGGTTCACTTTTTTTTAGTTGCGCGTGGCGAGACCATAGCTTCTTTGATCATGTTGGATCAGCCCAAAGCTATCTTTGATCAGCCCCATGCATCGCCCCCACTTTTCTGTTTTCTTACGATCCGGAGGGGAATTGTCGGTTAAACTAATCCAACAGATGGCGCCACAAAAATTAGGTCTATCTTTTTCATTGAATTGCATTGAGTCAAAGCAAAAATAATTAAAAACTTGATGCTGTTTGCAAATAAACAAAAAAATATATATGAAAAAATAAAAGTAACTATTACTAATTATTTAAAAAAAGAAAAAGTCATGAAAATATGTAGTTTAATATGAATAAAATTAAATTTTGAGATACATTCTGAAAGCAGTTCGAACTTATATTTTTGTGATTTATTTTGCTCATATTATTGATTTTATTATTTGTGAAAGTTGAAAAAAATTATTTTTTGTTAAAATTATTAATGTAGCTAATGAAAAAATTAATAATATTAAAGACCTCAATGACAAAAATATCTAAAACATATACATGATCAGAAGAATCAATAAAAAATATATGACGTATCGCAAATATAAATATAATAATAATTAAAATATGTAAGACTTCATCTTAAGTTGCACAGTCAAGAATCTTTGTACCTTTAAAATCTAAACAATTTTAAGTTTTGAAGAAAATATTTTTTTAAAGTAATAGTAATCGTAAATAAAATGTTTGAGGGAATAATTTGTTAAAAAGTCAATGAAAAGACTAATAAATGAGAAAATGGATTTAACATTATTTAATATAATGTATATATTTAGTGTATATACTTAAATTCACTTTTTTCGTTCAGCTGGACGCCCCGAACTTTTGTCTTCTCTATTTGTTTATTAATAATTTTTCTACTCAAAGTATGGAAAAACTGAAATTTTGTACATAACAATTTATTATGCTTCAATAACTGATAAGGAAAGTTTTATATTGTCTTAAATTAATGTTTAGGGACTCATAAAATACAAATCATTTGTTTATCATTCCATTTATATGTTGCAAACAAATTTGATAAACAAATTAAAAAATAGTCTTATTATTTTTAAAATTTTGTGTTGCTAAAAGTGATTCGCATTCATGTAGGAATGACATTTAATAACAAAAATAATTTAAAAGTTTATAATAACTATTGTTATAAACCATTCTTGTGGCAAAATATTAGAATTTGAGGTTTAAAAAATTATTATTTCCTTCAAGCGCCATAAAGACTTCAGGTATTCCTTAAAAGAATAAATATTTAATGATAGTTGATACAATATTACAATTTAAATTGTTGTAAACACATTAGATGAACAAATTAAAAATTTTTCTCCTGAAATCGTTCTGGCCATTAAAGGAAATTATAATTTGAAAAATCTCAAATTCAAATTGTTTATCATAGAGGTTATTATAAACTTTTAAATTATTTTTGTTATTAAATGTCATTCCTACATTAATGGGAAGCATTTTTAGTACACACAAAAATTTCACCGATAATAAGACTTTGTTCATACTTTGACTGGAAAAATTATTAATAAAAAATAGAGAAGACAAAATTTCGGAGAATCATAATCTACATTTTTGAATGAAAAAAGTGCATTTCCTCCAACTATGCGTCATAAGATTAAGCAACAAATAAATTATTGAACTTTATATATATATATGATGTTTGGCTCAATTTAAATAAATATATATATTATATTAAATAATATTAAATCCATTTTCTCATTTATCATTCGTGTCATTGACTTTTTACCAAATGATTCCCTATAATATGAGCAAAAAAAAATTACAAAAATATAAAGTTCGAACTGCTTTCAAAATGTATCTCAAAATTAAATTTTATTCATATTAAACTACATATTTTCATGACTTTTTCTTTTTTGAAATAATAAGTAATAGTTACTCTTATTTTTTCATATATTCTTTTTTGTTTATTTACAAACAGCATCAAGTTTTTAATTATTTTTGCTTTTTCTTAATGCAATTCAATGAAAAAGACAGACCTACTTTTTGTGGTGCCATCTGTTGGCTTAGTTTGACCGACATTTCCCCTCCGAATCGTAAGAAAACTACTACTACATACACATACACGGTCGAGGCAGGGGGCTGGTTTGAAACGAGCATGAAAACTTAAATTCTAAACTGTGTTGCGACGCAACATTCCTCTTTCGGTTAGGATGGTTAAGGATTTTTGCAGATGGTCATATTACTCGGGAAACATATATAAAGGAGAAAAACATGCATAATCAATTTTTATCTTGATTATTTTAATTTTAATATTGAACTTCTAAAAAATCAATTGCTTGTAACTTAAAAATAAAATTTCAACGTTACAGTCAAAAGACGAAAATGGAAACAAATCAACTAGACAATTTTCTCTAAAACACCTTCTTTATTCCGTCCATAACAATTTCCTACATACATTAATTGTAAACAACAGAATAAAGACCCCATTTTCTCCCATCTTGAAATTCGAAAATTTCGATTTCCGGATCTCTTGAGTGATCCAAGTTTCCGAGACGAAAAGACAGATCCAAATTAATATTCTATCTACAATAAATTTAACAAGTAGAATTACAAAAATAATTGGCAATTTACTTTAAACTAAAAACTACGAAATGATTCTTTAAATATAAAAAAGTACATCTAATAAGCATCTCAGCATTCATGGTAGCTGCTTGAAAAATAATAAAACAGATATTAGACACTCCATGGATTCGCTGGATGACATTATTTTATTTCTCAATGATCTTTCGAGAAAAAGCAGATTCCTAAATCTAGATTTATTCCTATACTATTTACATTTATGATTACGATTCATTCTCTAAATCCCAACCTAATGGTAAAATATGTACATTTTGAAATTAATTCTCTATTTATTATTGTACGGTCCTAACTCTTTTTTCCCTTTAGAGATCTCGATTATATTTTCAATCTTCAGATTAACGTTTACGCTCTGATGTTGATGAATTAGAAAAAAGATGCATGCATATGCTAATGCGAATAAGTGTAATATTTATATAAAGTCAGTGAAAGATGATTTCTGTCTTATACTTTACAATAATTGATTAACATTTACCATAAAATAATATTCGCATTCATTCCCCTCGTCAAATGTTTCATCTAGAATTTAGAAGTGCAATCGAGTTTTGCCAAGGAAAGATGATTGATTGATGATTGGCAGTTTAAGAGGAATGCTAAATTTTTTTTTGTGAAATGTACTCACACAAAAAAGTGCTCTTTCTTTGTTCAACAGATGTTAAGAAATAACCACTTGCAAATTCCCAGATAAGTTGCCGCCCTTCGATTCACGAATCCACGTGAATTCAGATCAAAGTGCAACTACAAATCACACAGTCGAAAAAGTTTTTTATCACTTGTTATCAGTCGATTTTTAAATCAAAGAGAATATTCAAAGAGCCTAGGGCCTTTATGTTGCAATCAACGAATTCGATTTCATCTCTCATTATCAAAGTTACATAAAAATTTCATCGCTCACTTACGATTGATAAAGTGGACTAGATTTCTGTTTCGCTAAATCAGTTGCTTTCTTAGCTGCGTCTTTCATCTTCTCTGCTTTGTCATGCAAAGTATGTTGCAGATCTTCAGCAGCGTGAGTTACCTTAGCAATTACCGGTTCCTCGATCTGCAATAATTTACGGGGGTGGCCGTTTTAATCAAGGAAAAAAATTCCCGATCATTTCCCAGGTCGCAAAAATTTTTCAGGGACCATGAAATTTGAAAAATCAAACACTCAGGGTGACCGTTTTAATCGAAGAAAAATTCCCGCGGGTTTCCCGGTTCGCAAACATTTTTCCTGGTCAATGAAATTTTTTAAATCGAACTCTAATCTAGAGATTTTTCCATTTGGAGCAATAAAAACATACACATTCTAAGTGGAACTCTTGAATTTTAAACTTTTAAAATTGAAGTTTGAAATTCGAATAATTTTAAAAGACACTTAGAAGTTGTGAAAAACTTTTAATAATATTTTTAAATTTGTAAAAATTTTAAACAACATGTAGATGTTTTAAGATCTTGAAATAATATTCCGACGCAGTTTAAGGATTTTTAAACTATTTAAAATTAAAATAATTTAACTTTAATTTAAACAGGGAATTTTCAATATTGTACATTCATAAGGGTTTATATCCATTCCTACACAATTTTTTCTACACAAAATATATTGTATACAAGTATACTGATCATATTTTTCCTACACAAAACTTCTTTTACACAAAATGTTTCCTACACAAAATTTAAAACTGTTATATTTTTCCTACACAAATTTTTTTTTACACAGAATATGTCCTACATATATTAATATTGTTTAAAGGTTTGTTTTTTCCTACACAATACTTTTTCTACACAAAATGTTTCCTACACATAATTTAATACTGTTATATTTTTCTTGCACAAAACTTTTTCTACACAAAATGTTTTCTACACAAAATATTTCCTACAGAAAATTTCATACTGTTATATTTTTCCTACACGAAACTTTTTCTGCCCCAAATTTTACCTACGCATAATTTTACATTGCTTATTACTATTATTTTATTCCAACACAAAATATGTATATTCTACACAGAATTAAATAGTAATATTTTATTATCAAGATAGTCTCTAAACATTGTACAAAAAAATATTATGTGTAAAAGTTTTCCTGCACAAAATATATTGTACATAAAATTCTTTAATAATGTGTAGCAAAAATGTCCTAACTAAGTCTACTTTAGAGTTTTTACGTAACTCGCCTCTTTTGAAAAAATATTAAAATTTTTGGTTTCAAACAATCTAATTGCGATAATAGTATTTACAGTTTTTTATTTTATAACACCTGTATCACCAACATTTAATATCACTGTGAGTATATTTTTTAATGCAAAATTTTAATATATATGAAGTTTTTTTCCTCAAAAAAACTTTTGCGATTTTAACTATGTAAGAGCCATAGAACATTTATTATTAAGATTGATCTTCTACACTCTGAATAACGTAAAGTACGTATATCTCATTGAAATACCTGAACAAAATTGTGAAACAAATAGAAAGCTCAAAAGTAAAAAATTAATTTGATAAAATCATCATGAAATCATTAGAAAAATAAAATTAAAGAAACTAATAAATGATTTTTCAGAAATAGTAAATTTTGTATTTTTAAAACCATTTTTTTTTCAACAATTGGTTTTAAAATGCACGACATTTGTATTAATCTGAATTAGTAAACATTTAACTAATTTAATAAATACTCAGGTAATAACTGATAAATCTGTTGTTTCAATTCATTTATTGAAATGTTAAAATAAAATGTTATTACTATTTAATTCTGTGTAGAAAATATTTTCTGTAGGAAAAAATAATAGTATTAAACATTATAAAATTATGTGTGGACAATCTTATATGTAGAAGAAATTTTGTGTAGGAAAAATTTTGTGTAGAAAAAGTTGTATGTATGAAAAATATAAAGGTATTAAATTCTGTGTAGGAAATATTTGGCGTAGAAAATATTTTGGGTCGGAAAAAAATAAAAGTATTTAACAATATTATAATCTGTGAAGGAAAAATTTTGTATAGAAAAAGTTTTGTGTCGGAAAAATCTAAGAGTATTAAATTATGTGTAGGAAATATTTTGTGTGACAAAAGTTTTGTGAAGGAAAAATATGATCAGTAAACTTGTGTACAATATATATTTTGTGTAAAATAAAATTGTGTAGGAACGAGTGTAACCCTATTTTTCCTATGTAGAATTTTCTCTACACAGAAGATTTCCTACACAGAATTTAATATTGGTTAATATTTTTATTTTATCCAATACAAAATATGTTGAACAAAATTTGCGTGGGAAAAATATAATAGTATTAAATTCTGTGTAAAAAAAGTTTTGTGCAGCAAAAAAATAACAAAATTAAATTCTGTGTAGGAAATATTTTGCGTAGAAGGGATTTTGTGCAGGAAAAAATAAAACTATCAAACAATATTAAATTCTGTGTACGAAATATTCTGTGTTGAAAAAAATTTGTATAGGAATAATATAACAGTATTAAATTCTGTGTAGGAAACATTTTGTGTAAAAAAGTTTTGTGTAGGCAAAATACAACAGTATTACATTCTGTGTAGGAAATATTTTGTGTAAGAAAAAAGGGAAACTATCAAACAATATTAAATGCTGTGTACGAAACATTCTGTGTAGAAAACAAATTTGTGTAGGAAAAATATAAGAGTATTATATTCTGTGTTGGAAACGTTTTGTGTAGAAAAAATATGATCAGTATATTTGTGTACAATATATTTTGTGTAGAATAAAATTGTGTAGGAAAGCATTTTCCCCATTTATAGTTGGAACTGGGATTTATCCAGAATAATAACCGAAAGTTTTCAAATTTTAAAAAATTCCGAGCCAGTACTAGAAATTTTCGAAAAGGAAGAAAATTCTGAACTGGATCAGGAAATTTTACCAAAGATTTATAATTCTGAGTTGAGGCAAGGGATATTCAATTTTTAACTAATTTTGAATTGAAACTGGTAATTTATCCAAAAGAATTTTATGATTTTTCTTGGAACAAGGAATGTTAAAATTTAAATAAATTCTTAGCTGGAAAAGGCAATTTTTTTAAAGAATGAATTCTAATTCTAAGTTGAAACGGGATATTTTCGAGAAAAATTAAAATTAATAATTGAAACAGGGAATTTTAGAAAAATTCGAATTCTTATTTGAAACTGAAAATTTTCGAAAAGAATTAAAATTCTCTCTAGTATCAGAAATTTTCGAAAACAAGAAAAATTCTGAATTGGATCAGGAAATTTTACCAAAGAATTATACTTCTGAGTTGAAGCAGGGAATTTTCAAATTTTAACTAATTTTGAATTGAAACTGGTAATTTATCCAAAAGAATTATGATTTTTCTTGAAACAGGGAATGTTAAAATTTAAATAAATTCTTAGCTGGAAAAGGCTAATAATTACATGTTTATCAAAAAAAAAAAGATATTCTTCTCAAAACAGATGAATTTTTATGTTAAAAAATTTTTTTTTAATAGTTGAATTTTCATTTTAAAAAATCCAATTAACTTTTCAAGACCAAAATACGAATAAAAAAAATACATTCGAATAGTATGTATGTTAAGTTAAATTTTCAAGAAAATAGTACAATTTTCAATCAAAATGTATGACTTTTTGAAAAAAAATTACTTTTCTACAAAATAGTTGAATTTTTATTACAAGAAAAAAAAATTTCGAAAAGACAGTTGAATTTTCATAAAAAAAAATTTAATTTGACTTTTTAAGATCAAAACATAAATTTTTTCAACAAATAAATTTAATTTTTAATCCAAAAAAATGAATTTTTTCAACCAAAAAAGATGAATTTTAAACAAAATAGTTGAATTCTCGACCAAATAGTTGCATTTTGATCCAAAAGAGCTGAAATTTCGACTAAAAAATTTTAAAAAGTACTAATTTTTTGTTAAAGTTGAACTTTCATTAAGAAAATAGTTCAGTTCATTTTTCAGCTCCATAATATAAATGTTAAAGAAAAAGTCAATTTTCTACGAAATTATTAAATTTTGAATAAAACAGCTGAATTTTTAACCAAAAAGTATGAGTTTTCAACAAAATACTTTAATTTTCAACCAAACAGTTGCATTTTTATCCAAGAAAGATTAAATTAAATTCATTAAATAAAAATTGAATTCCTTGCTTTAAAGCTGAACTACTTTCTGTAAAGTCAATTTTTTGATCAAAGCTTTATAATTTTAATTCAAAGCTCATTTTTTATTGCTAAAAATTCAACAGATTAGTTGAAAATTAATTTTTTTTAAATTCATATTCTGCGGTGGAAAATTCAACTCTTTTGTGAAAAATTCGTCCGTTTAGGTAAAATATTTAACAATATGTTAGAAAATTCAGCTAGTTGTTACAACTTTAAGATTTTCTGTGAAAAATTCGATCCTTTTTTATTAAAAATTAATTCTCTTAAATGAAATTTTTTTAAAAAATAAAAATGGCCCCTTTTTATTTTCAAATTTCAACTATTTTGTTTTGAAAACTTACAAATAAAATATATAAACCAAAAATTAATCTATTAAAATTTTGGATTAACATCACATTTATTGTTCAAATTAATTGTTTAAAAATTTATCTCATTTGTTGAAAAATCATCTTTTTTATTAAAAATGAAACCCGTTTGAAAATCAATCTTCTTTAGCTGAGAGTTCAAGTATTTTGTTAACTATTACTTTTTTGTTGGTAAAATCTCACTTTTCTTATTTTGAGTTAAAATCTTTTTTGTTGAAAAATCAATTATTACATGCTTTATTGTAAAATAAACTTTTTTGTAGAAAAAAACATTTTTTTAAACTGAAAATTAATTCTCTGAAATGAAAATTTAACTACTCTATTTCTGGATAAAAATTATATTTTTTAGTTTAAAAACTTAAATATTTAGTCAAAAAATTTTATTTTATTTTATTTTATTTTATTAATATTTATTAACATTTGCTTTTTTGTCGTTAAAATTTATTTTTTAAATTGACAATATTTCTAATAGTCTTATATTTTTAAAAAAAATTTGTTAAATTAATTAGTTTTTTAAAAGAAAAACTAGCCTGGAACTAAAAATTCTTAAAATCATAATTATTTCTAAAATATTTAGTTTTTTAAGTATTATTGTTTTTTTTTAGTTGGTATTTATAAAAAGGATTCTTCAATCGACTGGAAAAAATTCCTTTTCACTTCATAATTTTAATGATTCCAAAAATAAATCGGTTTTATTTGCCAACAGTAAATTATGATTAACGATGTAAAAATTCATTTTTAAACTGAAAATTTTAAAACTATTTCAAAGACTTTAAAAAACATTTAAAAACATTTTCAGACGTCAAAAACAGTTCAAGAGATTCCACAGACTTTCATAGTCACACATAAACCATTTCTTTTTTTATAAAAAAAAAAAAAACAAATTGTAGTAGAACTTAAAATTCCTAAAATTATTATTTGTTTTCTAAAATATTTAATTTGTTTATTATAATTACGGTACTTCCTAGTTTAAATTTATTTAAAAAAAGAGTCGTTAAACCATTGAAAAAGAATTCTATTTAGTTTATAATTTAATAAATCCAAAAATAAATCCAGTTTACAATCAATAAGAAATTATCATTTAAGCTAAAAAAATATATTTTGAAAAAGAAACTCAAAATTTTGTAAACATAAATAACAAAAATCTTTAAAATAATAAAAATGCCAAAAGATTTTTAAAGGACATTTAGAGAAATTTAATTCAAATTATGAGACATTTAGGAAAAATTCTCCAAATATGGAAATTTTAGATGTTAAAATTAATTATTTGAAAATTAAAAATTAAATTTTCTATTTCACTTACCCGTTCAGCAAAATTCATCTGCGCGAGAGCAGGTTTCATGCACTGTGCAGTGTAAGGAAACATGCTTTCCAAGACGAAATTGAAACCGCTGGCCATTTTCGAACAATTTTTCTTAAATCTGTCGACTCCAAAAGCCTGGATCGCTCGACTGAATCCAAAAACCTGACTGTCTATCCAGGCTGATCTCTTCGCTACAGTCCATTCTGGGTTATCTTCTGATACCCTGTAAACCACTTTTTCCACCACAGTCTGTTTAAAAAGGGAAAAAAACGAGTTAGCTTAATTTTTTTAAAATACAGAATATGTTTAATTTAAGTATTGAATGCTCAAATAAAAAATAAAAGCATTTAAAACATTAGAACTCTTATAAATTTGAAGTATTTAAATTTAAAGAAAAAACGAGTTCATATTATTTTATTTGATCAAAAAGACGTTTAATTTAAATATTGAATACTTAACTACAAAATAAAAACATTTAAAACATTAAAATTTCTTATAAATTTAAAATATGTTGAGTTAAAAAAAGAAAAAAACCCGAGTTAATTTTATCTTATTTAATCAAAAATATGTTTAAGTATTTCATGCTTAACTACGAAATAAAAGCATTTAAAAAATTAGATCTCTTATAAATTGGAAGTATATTTAAATTTAAAGAAAAACGAAAAAACGAGTTCATATTATTTTATTTTATCAAAAAGACGTTCAATTTAAATATTGAATACTTAGCTACAAAATAAAAACATTTAAAACATTATATTTCTTGTAAATTTAAAGTATTTTAAACTCAAAAAAGAAAAAAAAAGAGTTTATTTTATTTCATCGAAAAGACGTTTAATTTAATTATTGAATATACAAAATAAAAACATTCAAAACATTATAAATCTTATAAATTTGAAGTAATTAAATTTAAAGAAAAAAGAAAAAACGAGTTCATATTATTTTCTTTAATAAAAAAGACGTTTAATTTATATTTATATATATATATCAAACTTAATTACGAAATAAAAGCATTTAAAACATTAGATTTCTTAAAATTTTGAAGTATTTAAATTTAGAGAAAAAAGAAAAAACGAGTTCATATTATTTTATTTTATTAAAAAGACGTTTAATTAAAATATTGAATACTTAGATATATAATAAAAGCATTAAAAAACATCAGATCTCTTATAAATTTAAATTATTTAAAATTGAATTCATTGAAATCTTTGTAAATATTTCGAATCTTTGTGAAATCTAGAAATTTCTATTAAATCTTAGAAATCTTTGTGAATTATTTAAAATCGTTGAAATATTTGTCAAATATTGTAAATACATGTGAAATATTTCCTGAATCTTCGTTTTTTAAATCTTTTTTGATTCTTTGAAATCATTGAAATCTTTTGAAATTTTTGTGAAATCCTTTGAAATCTTTGTGAATTCGTTGAAATCTTTTAAAGTATTTCAAATCATTGTAAATCTTCAAATTTCTGTGAAATATTGAAATATTGACATTTCTATTAAATCTTTTGGATTCTTTTAATATTTTTATAAATGTTTTAAATCTTTTTAAAATATTTCTTTAATCTGTGATTTTTGAACCTTTTTTTCGTTTTAAATCCTTGAAATCTTTTGAAATCTTTGTGTAATCTTTGCGTATTCGTTGAAATCTTTTTACACATTTCGAATCTTTGTGAAATCTGGAAATTTCTATTAAATCTTTTGGAATCTTTAAAAAATTTTATTTGAAATCTTTGTGAAATTTCTTGAAAAAATAAAATCTTTGAAATATTTCTGAAATATTTGTTAAACCTTTTTTGTTTCTTTGAAAGCATTGAAATCTTTTGAAGTCTTTGTGAAATCCTCTGAAATCTTTGTAAATTCGTTAAAATTTTGTGAAGCATTTTAAATCTTTGTGAAATCTGGAAATTTTTGTAAAATATTCAAATATTGAAATCTTGAAATTCCTGTTAAATCTTTTGGTTTCTTCTAAAAATTTTGAAAATCTTTGAAACATTTAAAATCTTTGTGAAATATTTGTAATATTTTTAAACCTTTTTTTCGTTTTAAATCCCGTTTTTGTGCAATCTTTATGAATCCATTGAAATCTTTTTGAATATTTCGAATCTTTGTGAAATCTTTAAATTTCTATGAAAACTTTTGGAATCTTTACAAAATTTTATAAATCTTTGGAATCTTTGTGAAATATCTTGAAATATTTAAAATCTTTGTGAAATATTTCTGAAATACTTCTTTAATCTTCGTTTTTAAAATCTTTTTTGATTCTTTGAAATCATTCAAATAGTTTTACATCTTTGTGAAATTCTTTAAATTATTTGTGAATTCGTTGAAATTACTTGAAGCATTTCAAATCTTTGTGAAATCTGGACATTTCTGTGAAATATTGAAATTTCTATTCAATCTTTTTGATTCTTTTAAAATTTATGTAAATTTTTCAACATTTTTATAAATCTTTGAAATCTTTGTGATATTTCTTTAAATATTTAAAATCTTTGTCAAATATTTGAAATAAATGTGAAATATTTCTAGAATATTTCTTTAATCTTCGTTTTGTAAATATTTTTTGTTTCTTTGAAATCATTGAAATATTTTGAAATCTTTGTGAAATCCTTTGAAATCTTTTAAAGTATTTTAATTCATTGTGAAATCTTGAAATTTCTGGGAAATATTGAAACCTTGAAAGTTCTATTGAATCTTTCTGATTCTTTAAAATTTTTTGTAAATTTTCGAAATATTTAGAATCTTGGAAATCTTTGTGAAATAGTGGTAAAATATTGATCAAATATTAGTGAAATATTTCTTTAATCTTTTATTTTTAATCCATTATTTTCGTTTTGAATCCTTGAAATCTTTTACAATCTTTGTGTAATCTTTGAGATTTCGTTAAAATCTTTTCAAATATTTCGAAACTTTGTGAAATTTCTTGAAATATTTTAAGTCTTTGGGAAATATTTGAAATAATTTTGAAATATTTCTTTAATCTTCGTTCTTTAAATCTTTTTTGTTTCTTTAAAAGCATTGAAATCTTTTTAAATCTTTTGAAGTCTTTATAAAATCCTTTGAAATCTTTGAGAATTCGTTGAAATCTTTTTAAATATTTCGAATCATTGTAAAATCTTAAAATTTTTGTGAAACATTGAAACCTTGAAACCTCTATTCTTTTGGATTCTTTGAAATATTTAAAATCTTTGAAATCACTGTATTAAATCTTTTGGAATCTTTTAAAATTTTTATAAATCTTTTAAATCTTTGTAAAATATTTAAAATAAATATGAAGTATTATTATAATTCTTTGAAATCTTTTTAAATCTTTCGAATCTTTGTGAAATCTTGAGATTTCTATTAAATCTTTTGGCATTTTTAAAAATTGTTATAAGACTTTGAAATCATGGCGAAATATTTGAAATATTTCTTCAACCTTCGTTTTTTAAAATCTTTTTTGTCTCTTTGAAATCATTGAAATCTTTTGAAATCTTTATGAAATCCTTTGAAATCTTTGTGAATTCGTTGAAATCTTTTAAAGTATTTTAAATCATTGTGAAATCTTGAAAATTCTGTGAAATATTTAAATCTTGAAATTTCTATTAAATCTTTTGGATTATTCAAAAATGTTTGTAAATCTTAGAAATATTTAAAACCTTCGAAATCTTTGTGAAATATTTCTTTAATCTTTGATTTTTAAATATTTTTTCGTTTTAAATCCTTGAATTCTTTTGAAATATTTCGAATCTTTGTGAAATCTTGAAATTTCTATTGAATCTTTTGAAATTTTTATAGAACTTTGAAATCTTTGTGAAATTTCTTGACATACTTAAAATATTTGAAATATTTCTTTAATCTTCGTTTTTCAACTCTTTTTTGTTTCTCTGAAATGGTTGAAATCTTTTGAAATCTTGATGAAATCCTTTGTAATCTTTGTGAATTCGTTGACAATTTTTTAAGTATTTCGAAATCATTGTGAAATATTGAAATTTCTGTGAAATATTTAAAATCTTTGAAACCTTTGTGACATCTTTGTGAATTCGTTGAAATCCTTTCTGAATATTTCAAATCTTTGTGAAATTTCTTGAAATATTTAAAATCTTTGTGAAATATTTAAAATAAATGTTAAATATTTCTTTAACCTTCGTTTTTTAATTTTTTTGTTTCTTTGAAGACATTGAAATCTTCGAAAAATCTTTGAAATAGATATGAAATATTTCTTTAATCTTCGTTTTTTAAATCTTTTTTGTTTCTTTGAAATCTCTGTGAAATCCTTTGAAATCTTTGTGAATTCGTTGAATTCTTTTAAAGTATTTTAAATCATTGCGAAATATTTCTTTAATCTTTGATTTTTAAACCTTTTTTTCGTTTTAAATCCTTGAAATCTTTTGAAATCTTTAAACAATCTTTGTGAATTCGCTGAAATCTTTTTAAATATTTCAAATCTATTTGAAATCTTGAAATTTCTATTAAATCTTTTGGATTCTTTAAAAATGTTTGTGAATTTTAGAAATATTTAAAATCTTCGAAATCTTTGTGAAATATTGATCAAACATTTGTGAAATATTTCTTCAATCTTTGATTTTTAAACCTTTTTTTTCGTTTTAAATCCTTGAAATATTTTGAAATCTTTAAACAATGTTTGTGAATTCTCTGAAATCTTTTTAAATATTTCAAATCTATTTGAAATCTTGAAATTTCTGTTATCTTTTAAAATTTTATAAATCTTTAAAATCTTTGTGAAATATTTGAAATAAATGTAAAACATATCTGAAATATTTCTTTAATCTTCGTTTTTTAAGTCTTTTTTTTTAATCATTGAAATCTTTTAAAGTATTTCAAATCATTGCTAAATCTTGAAATTTCTGTGAAATATTGAAATCTAGAAATCTCTATTAAATTTTTTGGAATCTTTTAAAATTGTTATAAATCTTTGAAGTCCTTGTGAAATTTTTTGGAATATTTGTGAAATATTTCTTTAATCTTTGCTTTTGAAATCTTTTTTGTTCGTTTGAAATCATTAAAATTATTTGAAATCGTAAAAAAAAATTAAAATTCTTGAAATCTTTATGAAATATTTTTAAATCTTCTAGAAAAATTTGAAAATGTTTAAAATCTTTGAACTATTTTAAAATCTTAGAAATCTTGTGTTTTTGTAATCTTTCAAATTCTTGTATTCTTTTGAAATCTTTATGACATTTTTATGAAATCTTTTAAATATTTTTAAAATTTTTCTGAAACCTTTTGTCTTAATTTTAAATCATTAAAATATTAGAATTCTTTTTAAATATTGTAAAAATCTTTGAAATGTTTTTAAATTTTAGAAATCTTATTTACTAATATCTTTTTTTAAATCTTAAGCATACTTAAAATCTTTTAAAAGTTTTAAACTCTTTGTGAAATCTATTAAATCTGGTATTTTCTGGCTTTTCCAAGTCTTTGAAATGCTTGAAATATTTATGAAATGTTCGAAATTTTTGAGAAATTATTATTAAATTTCTTAAATCTAGTTTGTACACCTTTTTGAACCTTTGAAATTTTTGTTAAATCTTTTTAAATCGTTTCTAATCCTTAAAATCCTTTAAAAGTTTTAAAATCAATCTTTGCGAAGTGTTTTAATTTTATTTTGTTTAAGGACCACTAACAACTTCAGTTGTAATGCTACAAAAATTAAACTATTTTTGAATTGAGCATTGAAAACTATTATGTTAAATTAAAGTTATAGAATTTTTAAAGATAATAAGAATTTTTTACAAAAAAGTACAATATTTTCCATAATAATAACGCTTTATGATAAAGAAAGATAAGAAGGAAAAATGTCGAATGCACAAACAGAATTACTTTTTTCCTAATACTGCAATTTTTTCAAGTGTATCGTTAAAAAAAAAAACAAATCTTTCTTCACAGGAAGGTGAAAAGTGTCCACAAAAAAATGAAGACGAAAAAGGTCACAAAAAAAAACTCGATAGCAAAAAACTAAAATATTTTTCTTGAATAATATAACTTTTAAAGCTCATAGCAAAAAAGAAACATCTTTTTCTTCAATAACGTGGTTTTAGAGAAAAATATAAAATAAACTTTTTTTAATTTAAATGCTTTGAGCATATTTTAAAAAGCTAAGGCAACTTTGGTATGCCAAATCTTTTATTTTCAAACATTTCAAAATTTTTTTCTGTCCAATTTTTTTTTATAAAATAATTACCTACAAATTTTTCTTTTTTGTTTCACACATGATATAACTTTGAACGGCTTGTTAAAATTAGAAAAATTAAATTACTACATAAATAGAAAAATAGGGGATAATTATTTTCTTAAATGTATAAGTTTGGGGATAAACTTTTATAAAAAAATGTATTTTTTACATGGATAAAAATGAATTTAAATTTTAAATCTTACCATCACTTTCTGGTAGCCTAGATTTCTTGTATAGGTCGTTAAAACCTTTCCTTTTGGATCGATGATACTCTCCTCGATGATCTTCACAATATTTTTGCTAATAAACCTCTCGCCCCATTTTGGCAACCTGTTCGTTTTTGTCAGAAGTCGTTTCGAGTACAATTTCCCGTTTTTTACTTCTCTAAATACTGTGTCTTCCGATAAAACGTGGGAGCTGCAAAAAAAACAATAATTTTCAAAAACTATTTTGTTGAAAATTCGTTTTTTTTCGCTAAAATTTAACTTTTGTGTTGAAAATTCACATTTTTGAGGTGAAAATTACACTGTTTTGTTTAGAAAGTTCGTGTTTTTGACTCGGAACAAACAATTAACTGAAGGTTCAAATATTTTATTGAAAAATTATCTTTTTTTTCTTGCAAATTTATATTTTCGGTTTGAAAAAATTCAACTGTTTTATAGTAAATTCTACTTTTTTAATTGAATTCAACTGTTTGTGATTAAAAACTTGTGTTGGCTAAAGTATAAATTTTAGATTTTGTATTGATTATATATATTGTATTTTATTGAAGTTTAAATTTTTTGTTGAAAAACATTGTTAAAAATTACTTTTTTTTTGGTTCAGGACTCATGATTTTAGTTGTAAATTAACCTTTGGTAGAAAATTTAACTATTTTATTGAAAATCCTTCTTTTTTTTCATTAAAATTTTACTTAAAAAAATAACTTTTTTGAAAATTCAACTATTTTGTGAAAAAATTACACTATTCGGTTAAAAATAATCTTTTATGTCAAAATTTCATATTTGTGAATTGCAAATTCAACTCTTTTGTAAAAAAATTCGTATTTTTGGCATGAAAATTCTAAAATTGGGTAGAAAATTCAAATTCGTAGTTGGAAATTCATATTTTCGTGATAAAAATTGTACCGTATTGTAAAAAAATCGCCTAAAAATTTCAACAATCTTTTGAACATTTTTTCTTTTTACTGAAAAATCCTTTTTTGAAGATTTATCTCTTTAATTATAGATTTAACTATTTTGTTGAAAATTCTTGTTTTTGTTTTGTTAAAAATTCGTTTTATGTTGCTTTTTTCGCCAAAATTGCACTTTTTTATTGAAAATTTCACTTTTTTGTTTAGAAAGTTCATCTTTTTGACTCAGAAAAAACAATTAACTGAAGTTAGAATATTTTATTGAAAATTTATCTGTTTTTGTTGCAAATTCATATTTCCGGGTTGAAAATTCAAGTTTTTTGTAGAAAAGTTTCTTTTTTATTGAATTCAACTATTTGTGATTTAAAATTAAAATCCCTTTTGTTTAAAATATCCACTATAACAATTTTCATTGAGCATTCTTTGTTAAAAATTAATTTTTTCTTTGAAGATTCATTATTTTAGTTAACAGTTCATTTCCTTGCTTGAAATTTTTTTCTGTTATAAAAATTTACATGTTCGAATTGAAAATTAAACTGTTTTGCTGAAAATTCATCTTTTCTGGTCGCAAATTCAACTTTCTTGGTATAAAATGTAACTTTATGGTCGAAAATTTAGCTGATTGTAAAAATTTGCCTTTTTGGCTTAAAAATTCAACAATTTTATTTTAAAAATTCAACTAGTAGGTTGAAAATTGATATATTTTGTTTTAAATTCATCTTTGTAGGTTAAATCCAACTATTTTTTTTCTTAAAAGATAATTTTCTTGTTTGAAGATCCATAATTTCAGTTAAAAATTAGTTTTTTTTTTTTTTGTTACAAATTATTTTTTTAAACTGAGAATTTAATAATTTTGTCCAAAATTCAACTGTTTGATAGAAAATTCATATTTTCGCTTCGAAAATTAAGTAATTTGGTACTATTTGGTTTAAAATTGAGCTTTTTTTACATAACATTAGTTTTTTTTCCTAAAAATTAATTCTTCTCAATAAAAATTTTAGACCATTTTTGGTTAGAAATTGATCTTTTTCAGTCTGAAAATTCAACTATTTAGTTAAAGTTTTTAGAAACGAAAAAAATATAAACTAAAAATTATTCAAAGAAAATTTTAACATCATATTTATTATTAAAAAAAATAAGTTGAAAACTCGTATTTTTTGGCAGAAAATTACTGTGGAAAATTCATCCCTTTTGGTTATATTCAAATGTTTTTTATTTAATATTAAAATATTTTTTAATGTAAATATTAGCTATTACATTTTTTGTTGGAAATTAATATTTCGAGGTTAAAAATGACACTGTTTTGTAGAGATTTTGTTTAAAAATTTAACAGTCTTTTAGAAAAGTCGTTTTCTTTTTATTGAAAATTAATCTTTTTACGTGAAATTTTAACTATTCGATTTTTTTCTTTAAATTAGATATTTTTTAGTTAAAAATTAATTTGTATTTTTGTTAAAATCATCTTTTTCGATAAAAAATTAATTTTCCTAATTTGAAATTTAACTATTTGGTAGAAAATATATATTTTTTGTTAACAATGCTTTTTTGCTAGGAAATTATTTTAATTAAAAATGTAATTCTATGGTTGAAAATTAACCTGCTTTAGTTCAGAATTCAAGTACTTTGTTGAATATTCGACTTTGTTGATTATAATCAACTGTTTTTTATCTAAAATTAAAATATTGCTTCGAGTTTAATTTCAAATATTACATTTTTTGTTGAAAATTAATATTTTTCTGTGGAAAAATCAACTTTTTTGTGGAAAATTGACATAATTTGTTAAAAAATCATATTTTTTATAATGTTCGAAGCACATATTAAAAAATATAATATTTACGTAAATAACAAAATTATGAAGATACCAATATTACAGATTTTAAAAGTATTACAGATTAATAAAAATTCCTTACAATTAAACACAGGCTTCATAGTGTTTCCATTATTTCCCTTTTTTTTAACTCAAATCTGAACTAAATTTAAAAAATCCATGCAGACAATTAAATAAATTTTTGGTTGAAAATGTTATTATTTTGTTAATAAACACATAATTTTTGGTTGAAAATCCAACTGTCTCGTTAAAAATTCTTCTTTTGGATTAAAAATTCATCTATTTAGTTGAAAATTAATCTCTTCTGGTAGAGGATTAAACTATTTTATTGAACATTCTTATTATTCAAACCTATTTTCTTGCAAATTTTAATTTGTTTGTTGAATTCAGGTGTTTTTTTGAATTCAAATAAAAATATTTGTTGGTTGAAGTATCAACCATTACATTTTTTATTGAAAATTAATATTTTTTGGTTAAAAAATTGTTCATTTAATTGAAATTTAAATATTTAGATTGAAATTTAATAATTTTGTTAAAAATTCTAAAATTTTGGCAAAAAGACAATATTTTTAGTTCAAAATGCAACAGTTTTCTTGAAAATTCATCTTTTTGGGTTAGAAATTCAACTTTTTTTGGAGAAAATTCGTCTTTTTGGCTTGGAAATGCAGCAATTTGCTTCAAATATTTTTTTTGTAAATTTAACCACTTTGTTGAAATTTCTTTTCTTTTATATTTTTTTTAAACTCAAATTTTTGTGGTCAAAATTAAACAGTTTTGTTTAGAAAATTCGCATTTTTGGCTTTCAAAAAAAAAAAAAAAAAAAAAAAAACAATTTTGCTGCAAATTCAAATATTTTGTTGCAATATTTACTAGTTTTGTTAAGCAAATTCATATTTTGTGGTTGAAAATTTTACTGTTTTGTAGTAAATTCGACTTTTTGATTGAATTCAATTGCATTTTTTGTGGAGAATTCTTTGTTAAAATTCATTAAAATTTTTTTCTTTTTTAATTCAACTATTTGCTAAGAAAATTCAACCAGTTTGTAGAAAATTCGTATTTTTGGCATAAATAACAACGATTTGATAGAAAATTCAATTATTCTTAAGTTTAAATATTTTGTTGAAAATTCGTTTTTTGTTGTTAAAAATCCACACTTTGGGACTGAAAATGTAACTGTTTTCTAGAAAATTCGTCTTATTCAATTGAACTATTTATGATTTAAAGTTAAAATCGCTTTCAGTTGAAATATCAACTTTTTCATTTTTTCTTGAAATTTCATTTCTTTGTAGATTCATTATTTTAGTTAAAAAATCATATCTTTGGTTGAAAGTTCTTTTTTTTATATAATGAACTATTTTGTTAAAAATTCACATTTTCGAATTGAAAATTCAACTGTTTTGTAAAAAAAGTAGTATTTTTGGCATAAATAATCAACGATTTGATAGAAAATTCAATTATTCTTACATTTGATTTGATTCTTTATTGAGACTACCCAACAGTTAAAAAAACCAATTACAGGGTTGTATACAATATTTATGGAGTCTTATCATAAGTCTATTTATATTAATGTAGGGATAGAAATTTAAAATACTAATGCGACACCTATCGACGCGAATGGAAGGAGGAAGGAAGGAAGAATCGGGAGTGCGAAGCGTGCGGCGAAGCGATGTGGATGCGAGATTTCGGCTTTTATCCTTGTATCAACTAAATTAATCAATAAATATTATTTTACCATCAAAAAAGTCTACATTAATATAATTATTTATAACCTGATATATTTCTATTCTATTTCATCTCATTATATGTCTTCTAAACTTAAATTTGTAGTAATTATAGGCGGAAGGCTTTATTTTTAGACATTCAGCGAATTACAAATGCAATTAAGTGACAGATCTTGAATTAATAATATAGGAGTGCGCACTGTACAAAAATGTGCTAAAAGACATATCAAAAACATCAAAATCTATCATAGCGGAGTTCAGCAAATTAACATTTCTACATAGTCTATAAATCGGTGAATTATGTACAGTGGAGTTTGAAGTGGCAAGTAGATAAAACAATTTAAAATCTCTCGCATTTGCTCGTGGAACATTAACAGGAAAGATTGAAAGTAATTCTGGAAATCTATCATCCCCCTAAAAACTTTAAAAACAAAGGCTAAAGAGAGAATGAGACGTCGTTCTTGTATGGCTGGAAAATCAAATCGTTCGCATAATTTCGCATAGTCGCACCCTCTTGGAGGATAAATTCCGTCTTTTTTATAAGTTAAAAATTTAAGAAATCGCTTCTGGATTTTTTCTGGGACATCCTTTGCTTGTTGAGTATAAGGACTCCAAACAACAGCTGCATACTCTAATTTAGATCGCACAGAGGTAAAGTATAAAGTCGTGAGAGACTTCAAATTGCTCATGTGTTTGCACGAGCGCAAAATAAAACCTAGCATTTGGTTCGCCGCTTTTACAATGTAGCTGATGTGCAGATGGAATTTTAGTTTTGGGTCGTAGAGGACGCCAAGATCTTTTACGGAGTAAACCCTTTTAAATGGTATACCGTCAAGTACATATGTGAAGTAGATTGGAATCATACACCTCGAGAAAGACATAACTTGACATTTTCCAACGTTCATATCCAAACCCATACTTGTACACCATTGAAGAAACCTCAATGTTGGTCCAATATTGGAACCTTGAGGGACACCCGAAGTAGGGATAAACGCTTTTGCACTACATCCTGAATATTGAACAAAATGCTCCCTATTGATCAGAAAATTCTGCAGCAGTAATAACAGGTTATCCGGAAGGTCGGTCGATTGAAGCCTCTAAAACAAGGTGTAGTGGTCCAGTTTATCGAAGCATTTGGCAATATCGAGATATACGACATCTACCTGATTCCCAGAATTGAATGCATTAACAATAAATTACGTGAAAATAGCTAAGTTCGTAACCGTGGAGCGACCGGGTACAAAACCATGTTGACATTCTGATACACAAGGACTGATCAAGGATGAAATGAATCCCGCTAGATATGATTCTAGAATTTTAGAGAAATTGTTGATGCTTGCAATAGGACGATAATTTTTTAGATCTGCCTTATTAGCATATTTATGAACTGGGCATATTTTAGCTTGTTTCCAAATTTTAGGATAGATCCCTTTATCAAGAATTAGATTTAAAATAAAACAGAGCGGATTTGCTAATGAGTCTGCGCATGATCTGATAAGAAAACTCGGTATCAAATCAGTACCCGATGTTACTTTATCTGGTAAAGAGTTAATAGCAAGTCTTATATCCGAAACGTCTAGTTTACTAGGCAGTCTGATAAGTCCCTGAAAAATGAAACACGGAGACGTTTTTTTGGCCAAAGTCGGTTTTATTTTTCAACATACTCTCCTTTTAGGTCGA
>NC_046660.1:62385179-62386676 GCF_010883055.1 Belonocnema kinseyi
TGAGAGAGGTAGCTAATGCTGTAGGCATATCATTGGAACGTGTGGGCAATATCTTGCATTCAGTTTTGGGCATGAAGAAGCTCTGCGCGCGATGGGTGCCGCTTTTGCTCACAGTGGACCAAAAACGAATTCGTGTGACAACTTCCCAGCAGAATTTGGAATTATTTTCGCGTAAGTCGACCGAGTTTTTGCGCCGATTCATAACCATGGGTGAAACCTGGATCCACTACTACACTCCTGAGTCAACGAAACAGGCAAAACAGTGGGGTCCACTGGGCCAAAGTGCTCCGAAGCGTCCAAAAACGCAACAATGGGTCGGAAAGGTTATGGCCTCCGTATTTTGGGACGCACATGGCATAATATTCGTGGACTATTTTGAAAAAGGTAAAACCATAATCGCAGCATACTATTCATCATTATTGGACCGATTGAAAATCGAAGTCGCCGAGAAACGACCGCATTTGAAGAAGAAAATAGTACATTACATTACAAGGGACGAATGTCGAAGTTCCCTCCCGGCGGAGAGGTTGCCCCCCGAGGCGAAGCCGAGGGGGGCGATCCGCCGGAAAGGGACCTTCGACATTCGTCCCGTGTAATGTATACTATTTTTCTTCCTATCCGGCCGAAAATTCGTCGTTTAGTTAAAATTTCCAATCAAAAGCGCGTGAGACACGTAAGACTCGTCTGCTATGAAGTCGCGGCCATGTTTTTATTTCCTTCCCTGCAGCTAAGTCAGCCGACATAACCTACGCGTAGCCAGAAGCATGATATAATTTATTATATGGCAGAAAACAAGAAGCTGAAGAAGCGAAGGGTTTTCCAGCAGCCGCTAACATTTACGACCCGAGCGAAGCGAAGCGAAGTTAGGTCAGTCCTAACTCAGACAGATCATGAATTTGATTTGTACCTTGATCAGAAAAGTTTTCTCTACTAGTAGATGGTTTTGACGTTGAATCATTAACCTTTCTGAGTCTATTCTCATAAGTGATACCCTGAAAAACTATTTGAAACTATTTGATTTGTACCTTGATCAGAAAAGTTTTCTCTACTAGTAGATGGTTTTGACGTTGAATCATTAACCTAATAGAATCAGCAACATATCCAGCAGCAACAGTATCTGATTTCCAACCACCTAATTGTTTAAGCATAGTCATATTAGCACCTGAGTTTGATAGTAATGTAGCTAGTAAATAGTAAATACGAACACCTCTCGACTTTTCGTTTCAACAAAATCAACAAAATTCAGCTTAGGTTAGAAATCCTCATGGTCGAGAGTCGAGATAGCAGTGTCTATACGATTCCTTAGATGGCGCGCAGGGCGGGGAGGAACGGTAGGTTTCGGTAAAGATACGCCGGGAAGAAACTCGAATTTTCGGCCGAGATAGGAAGAAAAATCGCTTTATCATCACGACAATGCGCCTGTTCATTCATGCTTAGTTGCACAAGCAAAATTGCATGAAATCGGCTTCGAATTGGTTCCTCAGCCATCGTATTCAC
>NC_046660.1:62386776-62388769 GCF_010883055.1 Belonocnema kinseyi
GTATGTGAAAAATCCTCGGGAAAAATTTAAATTAAAAGAAAAACACAACTGTAAATTACTTTGGGAATTCACGCACAATATTTAGTTTTTATACATACATATTTATATGTTTATGGCGTATATGTTTATGGCGAGCTCTATATTTTAGGAAAAATCGTTAATTCGACTCATTTATCCACTCAAAATATTTGGTGCATTTTGTTTCAATAGAAAAAAAATTATCCTTAAAAAATGGGGTGGCCCTATAAATATGGGACACACTGTAATAACATTTTTAACCAAAAAACATTTTTTAATTTTTAAGCCAAAAAGACAATTTTTCTACCAAAAAGTTTAATTTGCGACCAAAAATTATGAATTTTCGAGCCAAAAAGACAAATTTTCAATGAAATAGTTTAATTATCAACTAAAACATGTAAATTTCTAACAAAGTAGTTAATTATAAAAAAAAAAGAATTTTCAACCAAAGAAATGATTTTTTAACTAAAATAATGATATAAAAATAATAATGATAATGAAATAATATTTGAATTTTCAGCCAAATTGTTAAATTTTCAAGCTAAAAAGAGGAATTTTTTACAAAACAGTTACATTTTCAGTCCCAGTGAATTTTAAACAACAAAAAACGAATTTTCAACAAAATATTTAAATTTAAGGATAATTAAGTTTTCTATCAAATCGTTGTTATTTATGCCAAAAATACTTATTTTCTACAAAATAGTTGAATTTTTTACAAAAAAAGTTTAATGAATTTTAACACAGAATTCTCAACCAAAAATTTGGATGTTGATATTTCCAACAAAAATATTAAAATTTAAATCACAAACAGTTGAATTCAATTAAAAAGTCGAATTTACTACAAAATAGTAAAATTTTCAACCACAAAATATGAATTTGCTTAACAAAACTAGTAAATATTGCAACAAAATATTTGAATTTGTAGCAAAATTGTTGTTCTTTTTTTTTGAAAGCCAAAAATCCGAATTTTCTAAACAAAACTGTTTAATTTTGACCACAAAAATTTGAGTTTAAAAGAAAATATAAAAGAAAAGAAATTTTAACAATGAAAATGTGAACTTTTAACAGAACTTTTAACAAAATAGTTCATTATAAAAAAAAGAACTTTCAACTAAAGATATGATTTTTCATCTAAAATAATGAATCTACAAAAATAATGAATTTTTAACAGAAAAAGTTCAATGAAAAATGAAAAAGTTGATATTTCAACCGAAAGTGATTTTAACTTTAACTCATAAACAGTTTTATTTAATAAATAATACGAATTTTCTACAAAATAGTTGAATTTTCAACCAGGAAATATGAGTTTTTAACCAAATATTTGAACTGTCATCAAAATTGTTAAATTTTCAAGCTAAAAAGACGAATTTTCTACAAAAGAGTTACATTTTCAGTCCCAAAATGTGAATTTTTAACAACAAAAAAGAAATTTTCAACAAAATATTTAAATGTACTATCGGATTTCTCGTGTTGCTGTAAACTATAAAATTATGTGCGATTATAATTAATTCTATCAGCATCTAATGATTTCTGATGTGCTCACGTAACATAACCTAGAAAGTATAAGCTTGTGATCAGATCGGCTTTTGTTCTGATTGTGACTTTTGGATTGGCTAATGGCTGATTTTTTCGTGTTAATGAGGTGTTGATTTGTATTGAGGACGTTTCCTTTTTGATGGATTATCTCCGTAAACCTGTAAACTGGTGGTTTGGCAGCACATGTTGCGCGCGGGAGCTCCGTACTTAAGCGTGTGTATAGTGTATGTGAGCCAGCCTTCATCAGAGTGTACGCAAGCACTCTATACTGAGTGCCCATCATGGCATACAATGACAAAAACATTAAGGGCATGTGATACTTAGAAAATTGTCGATGTTACCAGTTTTAGGTTCCGACGGCTTTTTTTCTTTAATAATCAATATTTTGTCTTAAAAATTTGGGACATGATAGCGACCATGCTAACGGACGTCCCCACAC
>NC_046660.1:62388869-62391311 GCF_010883055.1 Belonocnema kinseyi
AAATCGCACGCTTCTTCTACGTCTGTAAAATTGTACATATTAATCCAATCTAATTCTCTTATCTTAGTTGATATTTTATCCATGTCGGCTTTCATATAATTATATCTAACTTTGCTGGAGCTTGTGAGATTGAAGTTATTCTTAGATTTAAATTTAAAAAAGGCAAGGTTAATACATAGTGCTGGATGATATGGGTCCTCACGAACCATAGGGTCAGTATAATTGACTTCACCGGGGTAGAGACTCGAAGAAACTAAATCGAGACATCACCCATCCTTATTAACAATATTATTAACTTGTGTTAGTTCTAGATTTACAATTATAGAGTTGAATAGAGATGATTTCATGTCGAATAATAAACCATTTTGAAACGACCAAAAATTTCTGGTATTAAAATCTCCTAAGATTAGGATTGGAGCGCTAAAGTGCAAGAAACAACCTTCAAAAATTTGTAAGAAATCTGAAAAAGAACTAATCTTTAAGTTAGGTGGTGTGTAAATATTCACTGCTATGAAATAGGTACAATTTGGATAGACCTTTACTGCGACAATATTTATTTGTGGTATATAATTTATAATAGTATTTACACTAATTGCAAGCGATTTAAATTTGTTGTTTATTGCTACCAACACTCCCATCCCAATTCCATGCTCACGATCATGCCTATGGCAAGTGAATTTCTGGTCAAAAACATATTCTGAAGAACAAATGTGAGGCTTTAGCCATGTTTCTTTTAATGCAAATATATCGTACGAATATAAATCAGGGAAAGTTCTAACTTGCCTTACCTTAGTATTTAATCCGCGTGTATTTTGGTAATAAATACATAATATATTGTTTTTATTTAAATTCTTACTAAATACACTCGTGGAATCCTTAACCTCGGCTGATGACATTACTGGATTGATGGTGATACCTTGGTTTTCGTATGCTTTGTTATTATTGGTTGACCTTGAGACCAAGCTAGATGCAAATCTGACTCCCCATTCCGTTTCCGTTCTTTCAGTATCTCCAATGTACCTTTCAGTTCCTGCTGCTGTAGTTTTGTCATATCTGCTCGTATTTGTAGACCTTGTGATGTGACTGGTAATAAGCTCGTTTTCTGTAGAATGGAGAATTTCTTTAAATATTCCGTTGCAGCTACCACCGAATGTAGTTCTACTTTCAAAGGCCTCAGTCTGTTTGGTATCTGTGAACGTTTACCGACGCGATAAGCTCTTTTGATAGAAGGGGTGACATCCATTAAATTAGATAGAATATCTGCAGCTATAGTGATCATTTTATCACTATTGTTTGGCATACCTGCATCCGAAGCACCTATGCTATTGTTCACTTGAGTGGGAGGGTCAGTGTAACCAAAGATTATTATATTTTTCTTTCTCCACTCTCTTTCATTTAGTTATTTTATAGAGCTTAAAATAATCTTATTACCTGTATCTTGTGAGATTGTGGAAGATGGTTCCCTGGCTTGTTGATCACAGTTTTCTTGGAGTTCATTGATAGCTGCTTCCGCAGAATCAAGTCTAGAGGACAGCTTAGCTACATCTTGGATAATGTTCTCGATTGTTGCGTTCAATTGATTTATTTCCTTCGTCAAATAATTTTTAGCTTCAGTTAATCGAATCGTGATATGATCTTTTATCTCAGTAGTAATCTCATCTTTGATATTTCTACTCAAAATACCATTATTATTTTGCAACATAGCAGCGATGTCTTCTTTGGTTAATGGAGTTGGTGTCGGTGACTTTGCCCGAGTTTCACAGCATTTTGTAAAAACACCTATAGGGAGATTTTTGCCGTGGTTTGTGCAGCCAGGGTGGTAGAAGACACCACATCTTTTACAGGATATAGAATCAGTTGCAATTGCACATCCGCATCCCCGGCAAAGACTTTCACCTGCTTTAAGGGCATGTGATACTTACAATTTCCCCGGCTTTTTTTCCACAAAAATGAAAATTTTTAAAAACTGAATTCGGAGATGCTATAAAATATCATAACGGACGTCCCCGGACTCTTTTTTGAGGAATAATAACAAAAAAAATTTATTGTGCTAAATAAAAATTTTATGCATATGTGTTATTTTGAGGTTACATCGTTTTTCATCTCTGCCTTTCCAATAATCTGGAAATTATTTATGAAATAAACTTTTATGATTGCCTGCAAAAAGGGTTAGTGTCGGGAGATTAGTTACTATGTTTATTTGCAAGTCCAGAGTTTTCGTCCAAAAATAATGTGTAGTTTGGTAGTAACGCACAGGAGAATTGTAACATACATAACCTCCAAATGTACACACGTTGTTAGCATTATCAAAAAATTTTTTGAAAAAAAACACAAATAAAATGTGCGGGGACGTCCGTTAGCATGTTCGCTATCATTTCTCAAATTTTTAAGACAAAATATTGATTATTCTAGAAAAAAAGCCGTCGGAACCTAAAACTGGTA
>NC_046660.1:62391411-62421294 GCF_010883055.1 Belonocnema kinseyi
TCATTTATTCACTCAAAAAATTTGGTGCAGTTTGTTCCAATAGAAAAAAAATTATCCTTAAAAAATGGGGTGGCCCTATAAATATGGGACACACTGTATTTTGTTAATAAACACATAATTTTTGGTTGAAAATACAACTGTCTTGTCAAAAATTCTTCTTTTTGGATTAAAAATTTAACTATTTTGTTGAAAATTCGTTTTTTTAGTTGAAAAATTTTAGAATTTGGTTGAAAATGCAATTATTCCGTTAAAAATTACCTTTTTTTTGGTCAAAATTCTACTGTGATCCGACTGTGATCGCTGAAATTTGTAATTAAAATGGTGATGCAGGGAAGAAATTTGAAAACGAACCTGTTTGGATTTGGGTATCTCTTCCAGAATCCTTGGGCCACCTGGTTCCAATTAAATTGAAAAATTGTACTATTTTCGAAGTATTTTACCATTATGACAGTCTGAGACCTTTTCTAGTTTTTTTCATAAAACTTGTTCAGTTTTATAGATGCTTCGCAAGAAACTTCTCCATATATGGACCTTAGCTTTTGTTTGATTTTGAAACCTGCGAAAATAATGGTTTCTTTGACAAAAATGTCGGACTAAAGTTAGCCCTAAGAAAAAAATTATTATTAAAAGAATTAAAGTCATATTTGAACATTTTCCAATTTCAAATCTTTGAAATGGAATCGTAAGTCTTTTTTTTATTGAATAATGTTCAATTCTGAAAAATTAACATTATAAATCATGTAATTTTTAATTGTTATAATAAAAATTCGGCAATTTTGATTATTTAAATAGGAAATTTTTCAATTTGGAAGATTTAGGATTGAAAAGTTTTGAAACAATTTAGGCACTTTTATTGTTAATTTTAAAATTGAATAAATATCAATTTTAAATCTTTAAAATGGAATTATTCATTAAAAAACATTCAAATTTGCAACGTTCTCTATAATATACATTAAATATTGTACAGTCTTGAATTTCAAATGTTTAAAATAGTAGATCTTTAAAATTTTTTAAATTGAACATTAAAAATTATGTAAGTTTTAAGTGTTACAGTAAAAAGTCGGTAATTTTGATGATTTAAATTTGAGAATTTTCAATTTGGAAGATTTGGAACTAAAAACTCTTGACAAAATAAAAAATTTTATTCTTAGTTTTAAAATGAAATAATTATCCATTTTAAATCTTCACAATTGAACGTTTTTCAATTCTTAATCTTTAAAATGAAACTATTCCTACCAAAAAATTTAAAAATTGCATAATTTTCTATTATACACATTAAATACTGCAGTGTTCAATTGGAAATATTCAAAATTAAAAATGTTCGATTCTTTATCTTCAAAATTGAGCTACATGTTCCAAAAAAACGTAAAAAATACAATCATTTTTAATTATAAACTTTGCGAATTAATGAATCTTCAATTTTAAACATTAAATACTAACGAATTTTGAATTGAAAATCTTTAAAATTGAAGAATTTTCATTTGTAAACCTTCAAAATTGAACTAATGAAAAAAAAGGTTTCACAATTATATATCTTAAAAACATAATTCTTCAAAATAAAATAATTGGTAATTTTATAATATAAAAACTCAAGAATTTTCAATTTAGATTTGAAATTTCTTCAAATTCGAATATTTAAAATTGAAAACTCTCGATAAAATTTCAGAATTGTTATTTATACATCTTTAAATTTAAATAAATATGAATTTTGAATCTTCCAAATAAATATTTTTAGATTGTTCATTTCCATATTTAATAAGCCATTTTGAATCTAGAAATTTTATTGCTATATTTGAGATTGGATAAAAAACACATATTTAAAAATACTTTTGTCAACAAAAGTGACCTTAATAGAAACAATCGTCCATATCAGCAACCTTATGCAACTTTATGATGTGATAAATAAATAATACATATATTTACAGTACTAATTAAAGGAGCAATGGAACTGTGAATAAATTATTTGAATTATTATACATACTACCTTCATTCAGAAAAAAATGGTCTAAGACTTTGCATTCTAAAAATGGTTTTGTGTGATTGGTTTAAATTAATAATGATAATTTCTTGTTATAATCATGGATATAAAAATTATTAAGTAAATATTGTAAATATATTCTTTGTTTCTATTTATATTTCATTTAAATTCGAAACAGCCAAATGTTCAATTTAAAAAAAAAAATGTTATAAAACAAAATTCAAATCCTGATATTTTAGAAAGTTGAAGTTCAAAATTTTCAGATTTCAAAAGGTTAGGCTGTACTTGATTAAAAATAATACTATTTTGTTTAAAATTCATTTTTTTATTGTAATTTATTTTTTAACTAAAAATCTAACTATTTCACTTTCGATTTGATGAAAATAAAACTATTTTGTAGATAACTAGTTTTTCTTGTTAAAAATTATTTTTTTCAATTAAATATTCAAGTATTCCATTTTGAGTTAAAAATATATATTTTTATTGAAAATTCGTCATTTTAGGTAGAAAATATATCTACATGGTTAAAAATTCATCTTTTTGAAGGGAAATTCATTTCATTGGTTGAAAACTTATATTTTTTAGTTGAAAATTTAACTATTTAGTTGAAAATTCATAGATTTGATTGAATATTCAACTTTTTGGTAAAAATATCATCTCCTTGGTTAAAAATTAACCTATTCAAAAATTTATTTGTTTAACTAAAAACTCAACTAAATATTGGCACAAAAACTTTTTTAGTGAGTAAGTCAACTATTTATTTAAAAATTAATTTATTTGATTAAAAACTCGGCTATTTTGATAGAAATTATTCATATTTTTGGTTGATAATTCATTTCTTTTGTTGAAAAATTCATATAGTTCATGCAAAAAACTTCTTTCTGGTTAAAAATTAATTTCTTTGGTACAAAATGTAACTATTTAAACAAATTTGTTAACTGAAAATTATAACATTTGGTTAAAAATTGAACTCTTACAAAATTAATTTTTTTAACTAAAAATTCAACTGCATATTGGTTGAAAATGCATATTTTTAAATTAAAAATTCAACTATTTCGTTGAAAATTCAATTATTTGAAGAAAAATTCGTCTTTGTGGTAGAATATTAATAATAAGCTGGGACAAAAATCATCTTGTTGGTTGATAGTAATTCATTTTTTTTTAGTTGAAAATTTAATTATATTGTAAAAAATTAATTTTTTAAACTGAAATTTAAACTTTTGGTTGAAGATTTAAATTGGTTAAAACTTTACCAGTCAACAAAAAAGAGGTGGTCAAAAACTTTTGCACGGCAGTGTATTTATAAATATAAAATAAAAATAAATCTTACACAACTTTATATCATAAATAAATAGCACTTATATTTAGAGTAGTAATTAGAGGTTCAATGTAACTGTACATTAATTATATATACTTCTTCATTCAGAAATAAATTAGTCTAAGATTTTATATTCTAAAAATAGTTTTGTGTTATTGATCAATTTAATTTCGAAGCCCCGAAATGTTCAAGTTTAGAAAAAAATGTCTTAGAACAAAATTAAAAAACTGATTTTTTAATAAGTTACATTTTAAATGCTATCAGTTTAATATAATATTTAACCATTACAATTATGTAATAAAATAAGGTTAAAAGGTTTTCAAATTTAATAGGTTACACTTTATTGGATTGAAAATGTAACTATTTTGTATGAAATTCGTTTCTTTTTGTTATTATTTTTTTTAACTAAAAATCTGACTATTTCACTTTTGGTTGAAAATGAACTATTTGGTAGAAAATTAAACTAGTTTGGTTGAAAATTCATTTTATTGGATAAAAAAATATTCTTCGTTAGAAATTTATCAGATTCGTTAAAAATTATTTTTTTTGTGGACAATTTAACCCTTGTTGAAAATCTAACTGTATTGTGGAAAACACATTTTTTGGTTAGAAATTAATTTTTTCAAGTGAAAATTTAACTATTCCACTTTTGGTTGAAAATCTATGTATTTTATTAAAAAATCCTCTTTTTGGACAGAAAATTAATCAGTCGGGGTTAAAAATTAATTTTTTTAAAAAGAAAATTAATTTTTTTAAAAGCAAAATTAATTTCTTTGATTGAAAATTCATATATTTTATTGGAAATTTATCTTTTTGATTAAAATATAATCTCCTTTGTTAAGAATGAATCTTTTCAGTTGAAAAAACATTTCTTTGGCTGAAAATTTAACTATTAAAAAATTAATTTTGCGAACCAAAAATTAAACCACATATTGGTTGAAAACACATTTATTTGATCGGAAAATCATCTGTTGTGGTACAATAGTTCAGAATTCATCTTTTTGTTAGTAAATACATTTGTTTGGTTAAAAATTTAACTGAAAAATTATTTTTTATCTAAAAATTCAACTACATATTGTTTAAAAGTATATCTTTTATAGTTGAAAGTTGTATTGTATTCTTAAAATATATAATTTCACCTTTAATGCGTCCAATTTTGATCAAAATCCAATTATCGTTTCCAGAAATATTGATCATTCAAAAAAAATGTGACCCTGAAATTCAACATGGCGTAACTTCCGCAATTAAAAATTTTTTTAAATCGTTTGGGTCTAAAATTTCTTTCATCTAGCATTCTAATTTTACCAATTTTTAGAAAAATCGAACTACTATGGACTACCAGGGAATAATAATAAAGAGAATTAAAAAATAAAACGTTTTAAAAAATAGTATATAACTTAAAATTTAAAAAAATGACTATTTATAAAGATAAAATAGAAATAAATATTATTTTTATATTTAGACGAGTAATTAAAGAATCAATGGAAATGTAAATTAATTACACATACATCTTCATTCAGAAATGAATTTGTCTGAATTTTGTATTCTAAATATAGCTTTGTTCAATGGATTTAAATTAATAATGGTATATTTAATTAGAATTCAATGCGCAAAAATGATCAAATTTAAAAATATGTCCTAAAACAAAAGTCAAATCCCGATTTTTTAATAGTTCAAAGTTTAAAATTTTGATTGAATCTTTAATTATAATTATGTAATTAAATATAAAATTTAAAGCATGTAAATTTCAAAAGTTTAAACGGTATTTTTTAATCAAGTGAAATTTCAAGTAAAATTAAAATAATTCCTAAGTTTTTCTATCTTCCGGCATAATCAGAGCAACAATTATGGTATTATTAATAACAAATTGTCCTTAACAATATATTTCATGGTATTAAATATTCAAAATGAATTGATTGTTATAAGAATCCACTAAGTGTCAAAAAACATTGAAAGACGTCTGTGAAAAGAAAAGACTTTCACCGAAATTAATAAACTCTCGAATTACCGAAATCATTCAAAAATTGCAGAAAACTTTACCACAAGATTTATATTCAAATTTAAAAATAATTTAATTTATAAGTTTCTTTTTCACTTGTCACTGAGTGAAACTTATGTAATCGCTCCACGCCAAAATACCTCGAAAAAAATATGTCACACACATCTTATAACGATAACTCAGTAATTTAATTTTGTATGATAATGATTTAAAGAAATTCATTTTTTGACCATTTATTGAATATAAACAAGTATGGTGTTCCAAAGTGAACGAATCCAAATTTAGGTTAAATATTTAAGACGACAGATAACCTTACAATAGTGTTTAAAAACGTTAAATGAATTGTTTTGTTGAAAAAATCACCGAAAGTGATGTTTAGCAAAATTTATGAATAGTTTTGTAAGCACATAAATAGCAAAAACACGAAAACTCACTTTTTGACATCGAAATGGTGCAGCAATGCAGCACACAATCTTTCTAGAATAACAAGACCGCCATCTTTGCCGCAAGGCGTAGACACTAGACGTTTCCAAACATCACTTCCGCCAACGTGAAAACCTCTTTTACTTGTAGAATTTTCTATTATTAATCCATAATTGATTTAAAAAAATTTTCCTCTGGAATAATCTTAGAAATATTTGCGAAAAAGACTATAATTTTTTTGTTCTTTTTATTGATTGAAGTTTTTATTATTTTTATCAAGATTTGTGTTATTGTTCTTCTGTTGGCTAAACTGAAAAATTAACCAGAAGCTCTAGAGTCTAGCTGCGCTATTCACTGATGTCAAAGTTCCGCGAAAATTCAAATTACATAAAAGAAAAATTCTTTTTTTTTATATACAAATTAATCATCTTTTTAGGTCATTCGTAAAATAAGGTTAAAGTGTCAGTCTTTCAGCTTGATAATAAGAAATTTTTTTATTTTAATAACTCAAAAGTCTTTCTGGCGTGGATCTGAATTTCATTAATATAACATTAGTATTGTCTACTGAAAGAAAGTTTCAAAATGCAAACAAAAATATTTAGTAAAAATTCTCAAAAGTTTTATTTTCGTCGAAAGCTATCAAATGCCACATATTAAGAATTCATTTTATTGGTTGAAGATTCTTCTCTTTGGTTGAAAATTTAACTATTTTATTCCGAATTCGTTTTTATTGGGTTGTAAAATGATTTTCTCTACTGAAAATTTAAATATTCCATTTTTTAATTCGTTTGTTAGCTAACAATTTATTATCTGAATAATATTCCATTTTTGAATGAAGATTTATCTTTTTCAATTGAAAACTAAACATTTTGGTTGAAAGTTCATGTGATTTAATAAAAATGGCCTTTTTTGATTTAATACAACTGTTTCTTATTTAAAATAAAATTAGTTTTTGGTAGAAATATCAAATTATTACATTTTTCGTGGCGTTCTTTGAATACTGAATCCTTTGCTTAAAAATTCGAATATTTAGATAAAAGATCAACTTCGTTTTTTTAAAGATTAATTATTTTGTTAAAACATCATTTATTTGGTTGGAAATCTGCTTTTTTTGAAAAATAACTATCAATTTATTAATTTAATTAACTATTCTATTTTTGATGCATAATTTATAATTTTTAGTTGAGAATTCGTGTATTTTATTGAAAATTTATCTTTTCAGCAGAAATCAAATGAATCCTCTGAATAAGAAAATTTAACTTTTGGTTAAAAACGAAAATTTAAGAATCTTCTGGAAAATATATTTCTTTTGTTGAAAATGTGACTATTTTCTATAAAATTATTTTGTGGTTAAAAATTAATTTTTTAGCTAGAATTTGAACTAATTAGTTGAAAATTGATGTATTTTATCGATAATTCATCTTTTTTATAGAAAATTGAACTATTTTGTCAAAAATATAGCTTTTTTGTATAAAATTCCTCTCTCTTTTTTTAATTAATTTTTTTAATTCGTCTTCTTGGATAGAAAATAAATCTTGTTTGTTGAAAATTCTTCTTTTTGACTGAAAATTTATTTCTTTGGTTGAAAATTTATCTTTCAAAAATTTAACTTTTTAACTACATAAATTCAACCATATAGTGGTTGAAAATTTTATTTTTGCCTATAAATTAATTAATTTTATTGAAGATTCCCTTTTTATGACAGAAGATTAATATTCTACGCGAAAAAGATCATCCTTTTAGTAGATAATTTATTTCTTTGGTTGAAAATTTAACAATTTTGCATAGAATTAAGTTTTTTTCTTTTAAACATACTTTTTTTAACTGAAAATGTAACTAATAACTGAAATGTAAAATTTATCTGGTTTTGTTTAAAAATAATTGTTTTTTTTTTTTTAATTCATTTTTTTTAACTGAAAATGTAACTTTTATTTTTGGTTAAAAAACTATTTTTTAAATTAAAAATTCAATTATGTGAATGAAAATTGATATATTTTTTTCATAATTTGTCTTTTTTGTTTGGAAAATCAATCTTTTTTGGTGAAAATTAATCTCCTTGGTTTAAAATTAACCTTTTTGGTTACAAATTCTGCTGTTTTGTTGTTGTTGTTGAAAATTTAACTAATTTATTGAAAATCCATTTTTTTTGTTCAACATTATTTTGTTTGATTTATTTTGTTGTTGAAAATCTATTGTTTTAGTTGAAAATGTATGTATTTTCTTGAAGAACTTAATTTTTTGCTTGAAAAATTCAATTTTTCAGTTGATTTTTTATTATCTTAGTAGATAATTTATTTCTTAGGTTGGCAAGTTAACCACATATTTTGTTAAAAAATTATTTTTCTTTTGTTGAAAATTCATTTTCTAACTGAAATTGTTACTTTATTCCATTTTTGGTTGAAAAACTATTTTTTTATTCAAAATTTAATTATTTGATTGAAAATTGATGTATTTTTTTGAAAATTTGTGTTTTTTGTTGTAAAATGAATATTTTTAGTAAAAATTAATTTTCTGGGTAAAAAAATATATTTGTTTAAACTATTTTTTTTTGTTTTGCTGTTTGTTTTGTCGTTGAAAACTCATATTTTTTAGTTCGAAATTAAATTATTTAGTTGAAAATTCATTTATTTTGTTGAAAATTCTTTTTTTTATGTATAAAATTAATCTTCTTGGTTCAAAAATAATTATTTAGGTTGAAGATTTCTTTATTTTGTTGAAAATATAACTCTTTTGTTGGAAATTCATTTTTGGGTTAAAAATTAACTTTTTTAACTGAAAATTTGACTGTTCCATTTTCAGTTGAAATCTATCTTTTTCATTAGAAATTTAACTTTTTGTTTTAAAAATTAATGTATTAAGCTTTAAATTTGTCTTTTTTATTGCAAAAATAATTTTTTAAATTATGAATATTTAATAAAGCAATTTTTCTTTTATACAATTCGAATTTTCGCGGAACTTTAACTAGAGCAGCTAGCGCTACCTAGCGGATGGTAAAATCCCTTGTTATCTGTTCTAGATGTTCAAGATTATCATTTATCTATCATTTATCTAGACATCTGAAAAATCATCTTCTGACAGCCATTGTGTTCAGTTTGTTTACGAACGGTCGTTTTAAACCGTTATAGGAAAAAAGTTCTGATACAATTTACATGATAATATTACTCCAGGAGGGAAAATGAAACTCAAGACGAAAAGCATGCAGAAAATATTGGTGCCCATTGAGGAAAAGGTAAGAAAATTAATGACTGTCAACGCCGGTCATATTTTTTGATAGTGCTCCAAATTAATCGGAATGTCATTCTGATCTTATAATGTTATAATCATTTTTGTTGTCAAACTTAATCTGTATACTCTCTATTTTGTTCTTTTATTCGTTTTATTTCGTATGTATAATATTTTGGATTGACATAACCTCTATTTATAAAAAAATGCCTTTCGAATTTCCTCAAACAGACAGAAATATATATTTTTTCATGGCACAAAGTTTTTAACGCGGTTATTATAAAAATGATTTTTCAACCAAATTGTTAAATTTTCAAACCAAAAATTTAATTTTCGACTGATATTCCTATTTTTTGTTTAAAATTTTTAAACGAAAAGTTGAAATAGTTAAATTTTCAGTTGTAAAAATTAATTTTCAACCAACAAAAAAGGAATTTTCCACAAAATAATTGACTTTTGAACTATAAAAGACATATTTTAATAAGTGTACTTTCTTTCATTGAACTTAATTAATTAATTTGAACTATTTTCTATTTTTTATACAATTTTTTGGCTAAACATGGAAATAATTAAATTTCCAGTTTAAAAAATAAATTTGTAAAAAAAAAGAAGAATTTTGCACAAAATAATTAAGTTTTCAAGAACAAAAAATAAATAAATTTTCAATCAAAAACGAATTTTTAGCAAAATAGTTACATTTTTGACCAAAAAATGCATTTTCAGCGAAAATGATGAATATTTAACCAAGAAGATTAATCTTCTGCAAAAAAAGAATTACTTTTAGTAAAATGAATAAATTTTCAACTGAGAAAGATAAATTTTTAACCACGAAAAAAGGAATTTCCAATCAAATAATTGACTTTTGAATTAAATAGTGGAATTTTGAACTAAAAAATATTAATTTCGAAACAAAACAAAAAAATAACGATTTAAGAAGAATAGTTAAATTTTTACCTAAAAAGAAGAATTTGAAACCAAGAAGACTCATATTGACCAATCAAAAATAAAAATATTAAATGTTTTAATTATAAAACAAGAATTTTCAACAAAATAGTTAAATTTCCGGCAACAAAAAATGAATTTTCAACTAAAAAGATTAATTTTAAACCAAAAAAGACGAATCTTTGATAAAAATAAATCAATTTACAACCGAACAAATGAATTTTTAACTGTGATGATGAATCGTGAGCGAAAAAAATGAATTTTTAATCAAAACGATCTAGATGACTCTTAAATTTTTTCCGAGTTTTAAAAAGTGTTAAATATTTTTTACACTGCTCTAATCTTTGCTAAAATTCAGAAAAATCCTGTAGAATAAAAATAAAAATTCATATTTTCTAGCTACTTTCATCTGAAATCTATCCAAAATTTTTTTTGAATTTTCTCAAGCAATATATTGATATGAAATTAAAAGAAATAAATAAAATAAAAAGATTAGCTATTGAAAAATTTTATTTTGCACTAATTACCAATTATTTTTTCCTTCAAATTATAATTTCACTAGAAATTTTTTTAATCTGGATTTAAAAATCTCTTTCGGTGGCAAATTTCATAATTTCGTTGGAAATTTGTCTTTCTGGTTTTGAAAATTCACCTCTTTTGGTAAAGATTTCGTCTTTTTTTAAATTAAACTCCAACTTTTTTATGAGAAATTTAATTATTTTGTTGAAAATGTAACTATTTTTTTGAAATGTGTTCTTTTTTAGGAAGAAATTCATCTTTTTGGTTAAAATTGTATCTTTTTGGTTGAGTATTTAATTATTTTGTTGAATTGTTGTTATGAATTTTACTTCTTTTCAATAAAATTTGTTGTCTTTTATTTGGTAGAAAATTCATGCTCTTTTGGAAAATATTTCATGTTTTTTGGTTCAAAATACAACTGATTGAAAATTAGCCTTTTTAAGTTAAGAATTCGACTGTTTTTTATTTAAAATCAAAATCTTTTCCAATTGAAATATAAACTATTAGATTTTTATTTGTGAATTCATATTTCATGTTTGAAAATTCATCTATTTGGTTAAAATTTAGATTTTTTTTCAATTTTATTTAAAATAAAAAATTATTTTTTCCTTAAAGTTATTATTTGATTAAAACTTATTTTTATTCTAGGCCAAAAAATCTTTTTCGTTTGTAAATTCAAACATTGTTTTCAGGTTTGAAAATTCACCTATTTTGGTAGAGATTTCGTCTTTTTTGAAAATTTCAATTGTTTGTTTTAAAATTAAAATCTTTTTTGGTTGAGGTTTCAAACTAATTTATTATGAATTCATATCATTAGAAGAATTCAACTGTTTTCAGTTTAAAATAAAAATATTTTTTTAGTTTTAATAGTTGATTTTTCAACAGAATAAGAACTCTCAACCCAAAAATTGAATTTTGAACTAATCTAGATTAATTTTCAAGAAAAAGACGAATTTTTCACAAAGAAGTTCGATTTTGATAAAAAGCTGGATTTTTTTTTTTAAAAGAACCAATTCCAAATCAGAGAGACGAATTTTTAACTAAAATTTTGAATCGTCAACCAAAAAAATTAGTTCGACTTTAAAACCTAGTCGTTCAATTATTAAACAAAAAGATGAATTTTCTACAAAAAATAAAGAATTTTTAACAAAACTCAAAAACTATCAACCAAAAAGTGTAATTTTCAACTAAAAAAGATAAATTTCTAAACAAAAACTTTATTTTACGAGCATCAAAGACGAAATATTAATAAAATTCAAGAATTCTTAACCAAAAATATTAATTTTTAACTAAAATAGATACATTTTTTCAAATAAAAAGATTAAATTACTACAAAAAAGACGAATTTTCAATAAAATTCAAGAATTCTCAAGCAAAAAGTTGAATTTTTAAGAGAGAAAGAATTTAATTTAAAATAATATTTTAACTATAAAATCTAATGGTTAACTGTCTAACCAAAAAAATGAATTTAGAAAAAAGATTATTTTTCTACCGAAAAAAAATTTTTTTAACAAAAATTAAGAATTATCAACAAATAAGTGTAATTTTCAAATAAAAAAGAATAATTTTTTAACAAAAAGATTAATTGACCACCAAAAAAGGCAAATTTTTAATTAAATTCAAGAATTCTCAACCACAAAGTTGAATTTTTAAGAAAGAAAGAAATAGTTTTAAATTTTAAGAAAGGAGTTCATCTTTAACACCTTGTTCTCAAATTTATAACCAAAAAGATGCATTTTTAAACAAAAAGATTAATTTACTAACAACAAAGGCGCAATATGAATAAAATTCAAAAATTCTTACCCAAAAAGTTAAAATTTTAACTATAAAATATGAATTTTTAAACAAGAAGATTAATTTACTAATAAAAATGGCGAATTTTCAATAAAATTGAAGAATTCTCAAACAAAAACTGGAATTTTTAGGAGGAAAAGAAATTAAAAAATTTTTTAAGAACTTATTTCAACTTTAAAACCTAGTTGTTAAATTTCTAACCAAAAAGATGATTTTTTAAACAAAAATATAAATTTTCTACAACAACAACAAAAGAATTTTTAACAAAATTAAAAAACTATCCACCAAAAAGTGTAATTTTCAACTAAAAAAGAAGAATTTCTAAACAAAAAGTTTAATTTACTAGCATCAAAGACGAAATATTAATAATAGTCAAGAATTCTTAACTAAAAAGTTGGATTTTTAACTAAAATTGATCAATTTTTTCAAATAAAAGAATTCAAGAATTCTCCAGCAAAAAGTTGAATTTTTAAAAAAGAAAGAATTTCTTTTAAGTTTTAGAAAGTAGTTCAACTATAAAACCTAATATTTAAATGTCTAACCAAAAAGATTAATTTTCTACCGAAAAAAATAATGTTTAACCAAAATTAGGAACCATCAACAAAAAAGTGTAATTTTCAACTAAAAAAGATTTTTTAATTAATTTATTTATTTTTGAAAATTCAACTACTTGGTTAAAAGTTAAACTACTTCTCTAGAAATTCACTTATTTGGTCAAATATTCATTATTTTATTTCAAAATGCAACCATTTTGTTGAAAATTAATTTTTTTGGTTGAGGATTCAACTACTTTGTTCACTTTTATTTTTGTTAATCATTTAATTCTTTTTTTATTTAAAATTACAGTCTTTATTGTTGAAATGCTGTTACATGTTTTGTGTAAAATTTGTATTTCTTGGTTGAAAATGCAACCAATTGGTTAAAAGTTGAATTACTTTGTTAAAAAGTCATTTTTTGGTTAAAGATTCATAATTTTACTTCAAATTGAGTTTTTTTTGGTAAAAAATAATTTACATATTTCGTTGAAAATGAACTTTTTCATGTAAAATTGATGTTTTCGTATTAAAAAATTAACTTTTTTTCTTTAAAATTCGCCTCTTCTGGAAAATATTTAATACTTTCTGATTAAAAATACAACTGGTTAAAAATTAATCTTCTGCAGTTGAGGATTCAACTATTTTGTATGAAAATTTATCTTTTCTGGGTCAATTCAACTGTTTTTTATTTAACATAAATCTGTTTTTTATTGAAATATCAAAATTTACATTTTTCTTTGGGGGATTCAACTTTTCTCTTTGAAGATTCAGCTATTTGGTTTAAATTTTGATTTTTTTTTAATTTTAATTTATATAAAAAATTCTTTTTTTTTTTGTCAAATTATAATTTAAATAAAATTTCTTTTTATTCTGGTTTGAAAATTCTCCTCTTTTCTTAGAGATTTCGTCTTTTTTTTAAATTAAAATTGCAATTGTTTGGTTAAAAATTGAAATATTTTTCGGTTCAGAATTCAAACTGTTTGATTATGAATTCGTATTTTTGGATTAATCCAACTCTGTTTAGTTTAAAATTAAAATATTTGTTTAGTTGTAATATCAACTATGTATTATATTTTTCGTTTGCGAATTCCTTTTTTTTTTTAGAAAATTAAACTACTTGGTTGAAAGCTAAACCACTTTGTTAAAAATTAATTTAGTCAAATATTCATAATTTTAGTTGAAATTATAACCATATTGTTTAAAAGTTGTCTTTCTTGACAGGAAATTATTCTTTTTAATTGAAAATTCATTTTTTTAGTTGAGGAGTCAACTATTTTTTTAAATTTTGTTGTTGTTAATAATGCAACTCTTTTTTTATTTAAAATTAAAGTCTTTTCTGTTAAAATATTATTACATATTTGGTTGAAAATCTGTATTTTTTGGTTAAAAAATCTACTTTTTTTGTAGAAAATTCGTCTATTTTGGAAAATATTTTATGTTGAAGATTCAACTCTTTGATGGAAATTTATATTTTCTGGATGAATTCAACTGTTTTTAATTTCAAATAAAAATATTTTCGGATTGAGATATTGACTGTGACATTTTTCTTTGAGAATTCATCTTTTTTCATTGAAAATTCAACTATTTGGTTGAAATTAAAATTTTTTATTTTAATTTATATAAAAAAATGTTGTTTTTTAAAATTATAATTTGACTAAAACTTCTTTCTATTGTAGTCCTGAAAATCATTTTTGGTTGCAGATTCAACAATTGTTTAAAAATTATTTTTTTCTAAAATTAAAATCGCAATTGTTTGGTTAAAAATTAAAATCGTTTTTGGTTGAGGATTCAAACTACGTTGTTAAAAATTCAATTACATAGTCAAATATCCACCATTTTAGTTGTGAATAACTCAACTTTTTTTATTTAAAATTAAAGTCTTTTTTGTTGAAATAATATTGCATGTTTCGTTGAAAGATCGTCATTTTTGGTAAAAAATAATTCATGTTTTTCGTTGAAAATAAATGTTGTCATGTAAAATCCATATATTTCCGGGTTCAAACATATTTTTTGTTTTTGTAGAAAATTCATCTCCTTTGGAAAATATTCACAATGTCTTTTGATTCAAAATACCACTGTTTAAAAATTAATAGTTTTTAGTTCAAGATTTAACTCCTTAATGGAAATTTATCTTTTCTGGATGAATTCAACTGTTTTTCATTAAAAATAAAAATCTTTTTGGATTGAAATATCAACTATTACATTTTTGTTTTAATTGAACTATTTGGTTGAAATTTCTATTTTTTATTTTATTTTACATTCAAAATTATGTTCCCCTTTAAATAAAACTTGTTAGATAAAATCGGAGATTTCCTTCAGGTAAAAAAGCTGAGAAGTTTATTAGAAAATAACAATTCTCAGCCTGTGGACATCGCTGTAGTCAAATCAATGTTGCATGAACAACTTCGCAAATTGGCTGAAAAATTTGCATCTATTTGCAAAGAAGATGGCAACGATTATCAAGAAATGAAAGACAAAATCACCGCTGTGATCGAAGAATTTTGTACCTCGATTGACATCGATAAACTAGTAAGCTTTCTGGATAATAAGTACTTTTTTTAAATTAAAATACTGATATCCTGTTTAAAGAGCATTAATTGAAACTTTAGGAGAAAAGTGATCATGAAGGAAACAAGGAAGATGTGACGGAAATTTTGCTAAGTAAATTTGTATCGGCCCTCGAAAATTTGGAAAAACTTGAGTGTCTTCCTATGAAGCAAAATCTTCAAGATTGTTGGGATTATGTTAAGGACATGGGCGCTGTTAACGAAATAGAAGATTTTCAAAATATAAAGGTTAGCTTCTATTTTATACTGAATTGAAAAAAAAGTTATATCTTATTTTTCTTTTATATTTTCTAGGATGGTCCAAAAAAGATTTATTTTTTCTTCTAAAATGATTCTTTTTGGTTTAAAAATCACACCCTTTTTTGCAAAAAATTTATTTTATTTGTTTGAAAATTAGTTTTTTGTTTACAATTCAACTATTTTGTTGAAATCTCATCTTTGTAGGTAAAAAATTTTAGTATTTGGTTGAAAATTGAAATTTTTGGTTGAAAATTAATTTTTTTTTTGTAAAAAGTTAAAGTATTTATTTTAAAAAAAATTTTCGAAAATACAACTGTTATATTGAAGTATTTTTTTGGATGACAATGTTTTTCAACAGAAAATTTGTCTTCTTTGATAGAACAAAATTCTTATTGGTTAAAATTTCCTCTTTTTTTTAAATGCAACTTCTTGAAAACTGATTGAAAACGAACTTTTTTTGTTGATAATTCGTTTTTTTGTTTGTTGTAAAATTCAATTTCAGGGTTAAAAGTTGAACTGCTTAATTCAAAATAAATTTTTCCTTCGTTGAAGATTCTTAATTTTAGTTGAAAATCCATCTCTCTCGTTGAAAATTAAACTAGAAAATTTGTTTACTGATTCAACTATATTTGTATGAATGATTTGTATGAAAATTTGTTGTTGATAATTCATCTTTTTGGTTAAAAATTCTACTATTTGTTGAAAGTTTAATGTTTTTTATGGAAAATTCAAGTATTTTGTTTATAATTGATCTTTTCCAGTCGAAACTTCAACTGTTTTTTTAGCATTTGTCCATTTGGACAGAAAATTCTTCCTTTTGGATTGTATATTCATCTGTTTTTGTTGAACATTTCTTGGTTGAAAATTATTTTTTTTTGGTAGATAGTTGAAAATTGGTCTTTTTTAGTACATAATTGATTTTTTTCTTAGAAATGAGCCTTTTTGGTTGAGAATTTACGTTTTTAGGTTGAAAATTCCACTTTTTTGTTCAAAAATTAATTATTTTCTTCAAAACTCAACTCTTTGGTTAAAAATTTATCTATTTTGTTTAAAATTGGTTGTTTTTTCATTTAAATAGCAAATAATATATTTTTCGTTAAGAATTCATCTTTGTGATTTTGAAAAATCATTATTTATAGTTGAAAATCTAAATTTTATTTTTGGTTGCAATTATTTTTTTTAGTTACAAATTTTTCTTTTTGCTAGAAAAAAAAATCTTATTGGTTCAAATTTTTTTTTGGTCAAAAATGTAATTATTTGGTGGAAAAATCGACTTTTTGGTTGGAAAATCAAACTTCTGGATGAAGAGTAGATATTTTTATTAAAAATAAATTTTTTCTTAGTTGAAAATTCTTCATTTTAGTTGAAAATTCATCTCTTTGGTTGAAAATTAAACTAGAAAATTTATTTACTGATTCAACTATTTATTTATAAATTCATTTATTTTATTGAAAATTCGTCTTTTTGATTGGGAATTCAAATTTTTAAGTTAAAAATTTGGTTAAAAAGTTCTCATTTTTGTTGAAAAATTAATTGTTTTGGTGAAAGCTAAACTCGATTGTTAAAAATTTATCTATCTTGGTTAAAAATTCATTTTTGAGTTGAAAGTTGAAAATTTGTCTTTTTTAGTATAAAATTAATATTTTTTCTTAAAAATTAGTCTTTTAGGTTCAGAATTAACATTTTTAGGTTGAAAATGTAATTATTTGGTTAAAAATTCCATTATTTTGTTAAAAACACAACTTTTTGGTTAAAAATTTATTTACTTTGTTAAAAAAAAAATATTAATTTAAATAGCAGCTAATATATTTTTCGTTAAGAATTCATCTGTGTAATTTTAAAAAATCATTATTTTTTTCGTTGAAAAACAATGTTTTCAGTTGAAAATCTAAATTTTATTTATTGTTTGGAATTAATTCTTTTTAGTTACAAATTTTGTCTTTTCTGTTAGAAAAAATCTTATTGTTTCAATTTTTTTTATAAAAATGTAACTATTTGGTGGAAAAATCGTCTTTTTGGTTAGAAAATCAAACTTCTGCATGAAGAGTCGATATTTTTAATTAAAAATTAATTTTTTCTTATTTGAAGATTCTTCATTTTAGTTGAAAATTCATCTCATTGGTTAATTTTTGGATAAATTTTTGTTTTAGTTGACAAGTCAACAATTTGGTTAAAAGTTCAAGTATTTTGTTAAAAATTCCTCTTTTTTGGTAGAAAATTAATGTTTTAGGTTGAAAATTCTACTATTTGTTTATAAGTTCAACTACTTTGTTCATAACTTATTTATTTGATTGAAAATTTAATAATTTTTTGACAACTTTCGTTGTTTTTTTTTCCATTGAAATAGCAACTACTACTTTTTTTTATGAATTCATATTTTTTTAACAAATAAACTGTTTTTAGTTCAAATTTATTCTTTTTTGGTTTGACGATTCATCATTTTAGTAGAAAATTTAACTGTTTAGTTGAAAATTAAAATATTTTGTTAAAAGTTTGTTTGATTTTTTTGAAAATTTAATTATTGTGTTGAAAATTCGTATTTTTTGGTCAAAAATTAATCTTTCTGGTAGAAAATTCATTGTTTTGGTTGAAAGATAATTTTTTTGGTTGAAAGTTGAAAATTTGTCTTTTTTAGTATAAAATTAGTTTTTTTTCTAAAAATTAGTCTTTTGGTTGAGAAATTACGTTTTTAGGTTGAAAATGTAACTATTTTGTTAAAAATTGTACTATTTTGTTCAAAAATTAAATATTTTGTTAAAAACTAAACTCTTTGGTTAAAAATTGATCTATTTTGTTTAATTTCTTTTTCATTTAAATAGCAAGTAATATATTTTTCTTTAAGAATTAATCTTTGTGATTTTGAAAAATCATTATTTATAGTTGAAAATCTAAATTTTATTTTTGGTTGAAATTAATTTTTTTAGTTACAAATTTTTCTTTTTTGGTAGAAAAAAAATCTTATTAGTTCAAATTTTATTTTTAATGTAACTATTTGGTGAAAAAATCGTCTCTTTGTTAGGAAGATCAAACTTTTGGGCCAAGAATCGATATTTTTTATTAAAAATAAATTTGTTCTTAGTTGAATATTCTTCATTTCAGTTGAAAATTCATCTCATTGTTTAATTTTTCGATGAATTTCGGTTTTAGTTGACAAGTCAACAATTTGGTTGAAAATTCAAGTATTTTGTTTTAAATTTCTCTTTTTTTGGTAGAAAATTAATTAATTTTGTTAAAAGTTCGTTTCTTTTTTTTGTTGAAAATTTAAGTATTCTGTGGAAGATTCGTATTTTTTGGTAAAAAATTAATCTTCCTGGTAGAAAATTTATTTGTTTGGTTCAGAATTAATCTTTGTAGGTTAAAAATTCAACTATTGATTTAAAAATTCTACAATTTTGGTAAAAATCTAATGATTTCGTTGAAAATTTAACTTATTTGTTAGAAATTTTGTTGTTGAAATAGCAGCTATTATATTCTCCGTCAAGAAGTCATCTTTTTGCTTAAAATTCAAATTTTTCGATTGAAAATTCAACTGTTTTTGTTTAAAGTAAAATAAGACAAGCATTTTTTTGAAAAAAAGTTTAAGAGACACCTAATTATTATTTTGTAATTCTACAAAAATTCAGGGGACACTTTGACACCCAAAAGAAACAATATTTTCTAATAAATTAAAAAATATAATATTTATTTTCATACTCAGGAGCTTGGCACTTCAATATTAGACATATTCGGTCCCTTGCAACAATTTAAAAATAATTTATCATCTCAACAATTAAAGGAGAAACTAGCACTCTATTTATGTCAGCTTTGTGCAACTTTCGATATGCTGGTGAAATTAATTGAGGAACAGCATCAATTAAATGCGCCAATTTTCGTAAGATAAACATTTTATATTATCTATTCTAATTTTGGATTTTTTTTTCTACTTTTTCATGATTTTTTTCCTTACACAGAGTTGCAAAAAATACGTTTGCGATCGCTTGTGCTGGTGTTTTAAGGCTATCATCGAGATCCTTGATGCTTCAAATCCATCACCGGAAGAAGAATTTTTCGAAAAAGAAAATCACTTCGTCTACAGGTGAGACAAAAAATTAATAATTAAAATTTAAGAAATTACATATTTAACCAAGAAGTTCTTGGAAATTAAAAAAAAAAACGTTAATCTAACGGTCAAATTTGGAAAAAACTCTCTTAAATTTCTCAATTAAAATTTTTGAAAGAGCCAGGAAGGTAAAATAAAAAAGAAGGAAACTTCTTGATCCTATTCCTTTCTTTTTTTTTCGTCTTTTTTATTTTTGTTGCTTTGAAATCATATTCAAAAAATCTATCAGCATTTTACGTTGACTTCTTTTTCATTCCTCTATTTATTTTATTTTTAAATTGGCATTCAGGCTAATTGCAAGGATAATAAATTTGAAAATTTATATTTTTTGGTAGAAAAATAATTTTTTTTTCAATGTTCTCGTTTTTGGTTTAAAATACAACTTTTTCATTGAAAATGACCTTTTTTTAAAAAAAAAAATTCGTCTATTGAAAATGCATCTTTTATAGTTTAGAGATTCATCATTTTTTTGGTTGAAAATTTATCCCATATTTTGATAATTCAACTATTTGTTTGCAAATTCATGAATTTTGCTGACAGCTCGCTTTTTTGGTAGTAAATTAATCTTCTTGCTTGAAAATTTGCCTTTTTCATTGAGAATTCATCTTCTTGTTGAAAATACATTTTTTCGGATTAAATTTAATATTTTTTGTATAAAAATTCAACTATTTGATTAAAAATTAAATTATTTTGTTGAAAATTTGGTTAAAAGTGGAATTATTTTGTTAAAAATTGATTTTTTCTTGATTAAAGATTCACGATTTCAACTTAAATTATATATATGTTAAAAAATTAATCTACTTCATTACAAACTTTTTTTTAATAAATAATTTTTTAAATAAAAATTTAACTTTAAAATTTTTTGTTAAAAACTGTATTTTTTCAGTTTGTAGTTCCACTATTTCTTTGAAAATTCATATATTTTGTTGGAAATACATCTTTTTCGTAGAAAATTTATCTTCTTGTTTGAAAATTCATTTCTTTCGGAATAAATTTAATATTTTTTCTATGGAAATTCAACTATTTGTTTAAAAATTAACTTATTTTGTTGAAAATTTGGTTAAAAGTGGAATTATTTTGTTAAAAATTTATTTTTTTCTTGATTAAAGATTCATGATTTTAACTTAAATTTCATATATGTTAAAAAATTAATCTACTTCATTGAAAACTTTTTTTTTAATAAATAATTTTTGAAATAAAAATTTAACTTTAAATTTTTTGTTAAAAACTGTTTTTTTTTCAGTTTGTAGTTCCACTATTTCTTTGAAAATTCATGTATTTTGTTGGAAATACATCTTTTTCGTAGAAAATTTATCTTCTTGTTTGAAAATTCATTTCTTTTGGAATAAATTTAATATTTTTTCTATGGAAATTCAACTATTTGTTTAAAAATTAAGTTATTTTTTTTTTTGTTTTTAATTAAAGATTTAACTTTTCAATTTTTTGTTTTAGTTTGCAGTTCCACTATTTCTTTGAAAATTCATGTATTTTGTTGGAAATCTATCTTTTTTCGTAGAAAATTTATCTTTTTGGTTGAAAATGTAATTATTTTGTTATAAAATAAGCTTTTTTGGGTTGAAATAGCATCTATTATATTTTTCGTTGAGAATTGATTTTTTTGTTAATAATTCGACTTTTAGGAATGAAAATTAAACTGTTTTTGTTTCAAGTTTAATCTTTTTTGTTTGCAAAGTCTACAGTTTTGTTAAAAATTCAACTATTTGGTTGAAAACTCATTTTTTTTGGTCATCATTTTTTTCGTTCAAAATTCAACTATTGTGTTGAATACTCATATTTCTTGAAAATATTCATATTTTTTTTAAATACTCATATGTTTTGTTGAAAATTCCTCTTGTATCGTAAAAAGTTAAAATCCAACTATTTTATTGAAAATTAATCTTTTTGTTGTTAGTAAATTCCCCTTTTTCAGTTGAAATATCAACTATACTATTTTTCACTGAGATTCCATTTTTTCTTTGAAAATTTGACTTCTTTCTGTTTGAACATTCGACAGATTGGTTAAAAATCCAACTATTGTATTAAATACTCATATTTTTTGTTGAAAATTCCTCTTGTATCGTAGAAAGTTGAAAATCCAACTATTTTATTGAAAATTAATTTTTTTTATTAAATTCGCCTTTTTCGATTGAGATATCAACTATACTATTTTTCACTGAGATTCCATTAATTTCTTTGAAAATTCGTCCTTTTTTATTGAAAAATTTATATTTTATGGTAGAAAAGTCAATTTTTTGTTGAAATAAATAAATTTATAAATTTTAAACTTCAATTTGAAATTGCTTTCTTTACATTTAAATAAACAATTATACGGGGATTTTAATAGAAAATCTATCATTAGGATGGACTTGGTCTTGGATATAATTTCCGGGATGGTTGGCCGATCCCAGAAGGAGCAAATGGGAGAATGCGAAGATTTATGGCACGGCATAGAGGACGTATTTTCTCATGCAATGGCAATTGCTCAAGTTTGTCAGCCCCAGAGTTTCAAGTCGATAAGCGGAGTCTGTCAGTCAATCATGTCTGAGTACGAAAATCTGAAGGTTCAGCTTCAGAACGAAACGCCCGAGCCATCGATGATCAATTTGTTTATGAATTCTTTGACCGACGCTTTGTACCGTTTAGAGCGCAAAGTCAACATCTCGGTTCTCTCGCTCGTCATGGAAGTCTTCAGCGATCCTTTCAATCCTCTCCGAAAACTCGTCAAGACCTGTGGAATTTCATTGACTGCCCGGAAAAGATCAAAAACCGATCTGAGTGATACGGTGGAAGATTTTGATCAGCTGATAGATCAAGCGATGCAGATTGGATCTTTTGCAATCGCTTGTTGCAGAGACACCAATAGTGAGTTTAGTTTTTGATCACTCATGACACTATTTACATTTTTTTTAAGGATGCAATTTTTTTCTACTATTTTTAAAACAAATTTTGGTAAAAAGTTATTTATTTTAGTCTCAAGATTCTACTTTTTTTAATTGAAAATTCATCGTTCTGGATTGAAAATTTAACGATTTGATTTCAATTTTTTTTCCTTGACTACAAAATTGGTTAACAATTTTTTTGTTGGGCTTTAAAATTCATTTTTTTTTAAACTAGCTGTACTTAATTCAAATGTTTTGTTGAAAATTCATCTTTTTAGTTGAAAAATTAATTTCTTCAATTAAATACTCAAATATTTTGTTGAAAATATGTTTCGATTTTGGTGTGAAGTAAATGTTTTTAATGTAAATTTTAACAATTTCATTGTTTGTTAAACTTCGTATTTTTTGGTAGAAGATTAATCCTTTTGGTTGAAAATGTAATTATCTTGTTGAAAATTCTTTTCTTTTTGTTTGAAATTTAATTTCTTTTTTGTAGGAATTCCATATTTTTTTTAGGTTAAAAATGCTATTGGTTAAAAACTAACATGTTTCCATTGAAAATGAACTTTTTTATATTCGATTATTTGAGTCACAAATTACTTTCTTTGATTAAATACTCAACTATTTTTTTTAAAGTAAGTTTCGATTTTGGTTGAAAATTTATCATTTTTAATAGAAAATTCACTTAATTTTTTAATAGATCGTTTTCTTTGGTAAAAGATTAGTCCTTTTGTTTGAAAATGTAATTATTTTGTTGAAAATTCGTCTTTTTAGTAGAAAATTAATTTTATTCGATTAACAGTTTATCTATTTTGTTAAATTTTTTTTTTCTATTTGAAATTTCACCTTGTTTGGTGAAAATGCAACTTTCTGATTTAAAAATAGCCTGTTTTGGTTGAAAATGAACTTTTTTCTTGAAAATTGATTATTTTATTTAAAAATTGATCATTTGTAATAGAAAATTTATGTATTTTGTTAAACTTCGTTTTTTTTCTTTGGTTGAAAATTAAAATATCTTGTTCATAATTGATTGAATTTTTTGTAAATTCATCTTTTTTGTTCAAGACTCATCATTTCAGTTAAACATTAATTTATTTAGTTAAATAAAGAACTATTTTCTTAAAAATAATTTTTTTTTGGTTGAAAATTTATATTTTTTCGTAGAAGATTAAAACAATTTACTACTTTTCTTACGTTGGGGGGGGGGGGGGGGGGGGGGGGGGTTGAACACTCATCTCTTTTTGTAAAACTTTCATATTTTTTGATAAAAAGTGCCACTTTCTGGTTAAAAATTAATCTTTTTCAGTTGAAATGAACTTTTTTGTCGAACAATTCACTTTTTTTTTAATTCTTGTTTTCGCTCGAAAATTCAACTATTTAGTCGAAAGTCGAACTACTTTATGGAAAATTCATCTTTGTTGGTAGAAAATTAATTTTATTGATTAAAATTTAACTATTTTGTTAAAAATAAACTTTTTTAGTGAAAATTCAACTGTTTTGTCAGAATTTTTTATTTTCAGCTCGAAAATGAAACATCATTCAATGAATTCATCATTTTAGTTAACAAATTAATTTCTTCAATTAAATACTGAAATATTTTGTTAAAACTATGTTTCGATTTTAGTTTGAAGTAAATATTTTGAATATAAATTAAACTACTTCATTACTTCATTTCATTGTTTATTAAAAATGATTTTTTAAAAATTTTATTTCTTTTTTGCAGGAATTCATCTTTTTTTTAGTTAAAAATGCTATTGGTTTAAAACTAATCTGTTTCGGTTGAAAATGAACTTTTTTTTTAAATTCATTTAAAAATAAGTTTCGATTTTGGTGTGAATTTAATATTTTTAATGTAAATTTAACTATTTCAGTTTTAGTTGAAAATTGATCATTTTAAATAGAAAATTTATGCATTTTGTTAATCTTTGTTTTTTTTTCTCTTGAAAATTAAAATATCTATTTAATAACAGATTGAATTTGTTGAAAATTACTCTTTTTCGTTCAAGATTTATCATTTCAGTTAAACATTAATTTATTTGGTAAAATAACCAACTATTTTCTTCAAAATAAATTTTCTTTGGTTAAAAATTTATATTTGTATTTTTTAGTGGAAAATTAAAAAAATTAACTACTTTTTTACGTTGAAAATTCATCTCTTTTTGTAGAATATCATATTTTTTGGTAAAAATTGCCACTTTCTGGTTAAAAATTAATCTGTTTCAGTTGATAATGAACTTCTCTGTCGAAAATTCCACATTTTTATAAATAAAGATTATTTTCGCTCGAAAATTCAACAATCTGGTGAAAAATTCAACTATTTAGTTGAAAGTCGAACTACTTTGTAGAAAATTAATCTTTTCAGTTCAAGATTCATAATTTTGGCTAAAAATGATTTTTTGGATTAAATATTAAACAATTTTGTTGAAAATGTGTTTCGAATTTGGTTAAAAATTAATTTTTTCAATGCAACATCAAATATTTCATTTTAACAGAAAATTCTTTTTTTATGTTAAGAATTTGCTTTTTTTATAAAAATTAATTCCTTTGGTTGAAAATGTAATTATCTTGATGAAAATTAATAATTTTTAATAGAAAATTCATTTATTTGGTAAAAGATTAATCCTTATGTTTGAAAATGTAATTATTTTGTTGAAAATTCGTCTTTTTAGCATAAAATTAATTTTATTTGGTTAAAAATTTATTTATTTTGTTAAATGTTTTTTTCTTTCTATTTGAAAATTGACCTTGTTTGGTAAAAATGCATCTTTATAGTTAAAAAAATAACTCGTTTTGGTTGAAAAGGAAATTTGTTTATTGAAAATTTAACTGTTTTGTAGAAAATGCGTATTTTCAGCTCAAAAATTAAACAATCTGGTGGAAAATTCAACTGTTTAGTCGAAAGTTGAAATACTTTGTTGAAAATTCATTTTGATTTAGTTGAACATTAATTATTTTATTTGAAAAGTAATTTCTTTCTTAAAAAATATGAACTTAATAGAAGCTTAATTTTTCAGGAGTGAACAAAATAAAAAATTGCTTGGCAAGTTTGGAATCGTTAGAGATGGAGTTGGTTCCGGCAATCACAGACTTTTACCTCCATCCGGATAACAAAGAAAAAAGGGCAAGTGTAAAACTTCTGACTGCTCAGTGGCAGGCGGAGATTAATAAATTTCACAATTTTGTGGACCTCATTATCGACTCAGCTGCCTACTGTCAGGTAAATCTGTTAAAGGTTTAAATTATTAAATAAATAATTACAGGGTTGCTACAGCTCATGGAAAAGCTGAAAATATATTCACCTCTCTCCTCTTCTTTTTTTAATTGCACTTTTAGTTGAAACTTAATTTTTTAAAATTGAAAATTGAAGTATTTGGTTTAAAATTTAATCATTTTGTTGAAAATTCAACTATTTAAAACAAAAGTAATCTTTTTCCTTAAAAATTCTTTTTTTTTTGTAGAAAATGTAACTATTTTGTAGAATATTTGTTTCATTTTTGTTTGATATTGATTTTTTTTAACTAAAAATTTAACTTTTTTATTTTTGGTTGGAAATTTATATTTTTAGCTAAAATTCGACTATATTTGGTTGAAAATTTAATCATTTTGTTGAAAATTCAACTATTTTTTGTATGCTATCTTGTTTCGTTAAAAATGTAATTGCTTGATTAAAAGTTGAATCACTTTGTTAAAAATTCTGTTTTTTTTTATTCAACTATTTTGTAGAAGATTTGTTTAATTTTTGGTTTGATATTGATTTTTTTTTTAACTAAAGACTAAACGATTTCATTTTTGGTTGAAAATTTATATTTTTAGCTAAAATTCAACTATATTTGGTTGAAAATTTAATTATTTTGTTTAAAATTCAAATATTTTTTGTATGCCATCTTGTTTTATTAGAAAATTTGTTTCATTTTTTTATATTGATTTTTTTAAACTAAAAATTTAACTTTCTTATTTTTGGTTGAAAATGTGTTTTTCAGCTAAAATTCAACTATTTGGCTCAAAACTGTAATCATTTTGTTGAAAACTTAACTATTTAAAACAAAAGTAATCTTTTTTGTAAAAATTATTTTTTTTCAGAAAGTTTAACTATTTTGTAGAAAATTTGTTTCATTTTTGTTTCATACTGATTTTTTTAAACTGAAAAATCATTTTGTTGAATATTCAACTATTTAAAAAAAGTAATCTTTTTTCTTAAAAATTCTTTTTTTTTGTAGAAGATTTAACTATTTTGTAGAAAGTTTGTTGCAGTTTTGTTTGATATTTATTTATTTTTAACTAAAAATTTATCTATTTCATTTTTCGTTGAAAATTTATATTTTTAGCTAAAATTCCACTATTTGCTTGAAAATTGAATCATTTTGTTGAAAATTCAACTTCTTTTTCTTTTAGTACAAAAATGTCATTGCTCTGTTAAAGGTTGAATTACTTTGTTAAAAATTCTGTTTTTGTAAATTCCACTATTTTGTAGAAGATTTGTTTAATTTTTGTTTGATATTAATTTTTGTTAACTAAAAATTTAACGATTTCATTTTCGGTTGAAAATTTATATTTTTTAGCTAAAATTGTACCATTTTGTTGAAAATCGATGTATTTTTGTTGAAAAGTCGTATTTTTTAAGTAGTAGGTAATTAATTTTCTTGGTTAAAAATGCACCTTTTCGGTGGAAAATTCAACTATTTAAAAAAAAATAGTTTGTTTTGGTTGAAAGTAAAATTATTTTCTTAAAAATTCATTTGAGTAGTTGAAGATAAAGCTATTTTGTTAAAAATTCGTTGTTTTTTAAATTAAAAATTAATTTTATTAACTGAAAATTTAACTGTTGCATTTTTTGTTGGAAATTTATCTGTTTTTGTTGAAAGTTAAATTACTTTGTTAAAAACTCATTTTATTGGTTAAAGATTTAATTATTTTGCTAAAAATTCATTTTTTGGTTCAAGATTAATGTGTTAACTTTAAATTAAATTCTTTTATCTTTGGTTGAATTTTTTTTTGATCATTTTAAACATTTTTTTTTTTTTGATGAAAATTCAACTATTTTCTTACAAAGTTTTTTTTTTATTGAAAATGAATTATTTAGTACAAAGTTTAACATGGTCCATTTTTTTGTTGTTGAAAATTTATCTTTTTTTATTTTAAAGTTTCATTTTTTTTTTTAACTTTTTTTTTAGTTGAAAATTTAACTATTTGGTTGAAAATATAAATTTTTAGCATGAAAAAGTTAACTATTTGGTTAAAATTTCAAATATTTTTTTAGTCGTCTTTTTTAGTTGAAAATTTAAGTGCTTAAATATTTTTATTTTTAGCTGAAAAATCATTCTTTTGGATTAAAAATTCAACTTCTAAATAATTCATTTTTTGGCTGAAAAAATTTGGTTGAAAATGCAATTATTTTGTGTTGAAATTTAATTTTGTTGATTATGAATTCAAACATATGGTTGAAAATTCAGATTTTTAGGTTGAAAAGATAGCGGCTCGTTAAGAATTCAACTATTTGGTTCATAATTTTCCGGTTTTTGGTTAAAATTTAAACTATTTAAATTGAAAATTCGTCTCTTTTGCTTGAAAAGTAAACTGTTTAGTTTGAAAATGTAAATTCTTAGTCTGACTTTTTTTAACTTTTTTGTTGAAAAATCATATTTTTTATTTGAAAATTGAACTTTTTTAATCGAAGAATCGTCTTTCTGTTTGAAAGTGCAACTATTTTGTTAAAAATGTAACATTTTGACTGAAAATTCAACTATTCGGTCGAAATATAACTTTTGTCTTGAAAGTTCATATTTTTTATTAAAAATTTAACAATTTGGTAGAAATTTCAACTATTTTATTGTTAATTAATTTTTTTCACAATGCAACTATTTTGTTGAAAATTTTTCTGTTTTGATTGAAAATTCGACTATTTTGTTATTTATTCAAAATTATTTTGTTGAAAATTACATAATTTTGGTTAATAATGTAAGTTTCTGTTGAAAATAAACCTTCTTGTTGAAAATTCATAATTTTTAGTTAAAAATGTAACTGTTTTATATAAAAATTTGGCTTTTTGACTCGAAAATTAACATTTGTGTTGAAAGTTCATCTTTTTTGGTTGTATATATAACAATTTTATAGAAATATACACTATTTTATTGTTGATTAATTTTTTGTTTTGATAATGCAACTATTTTGTTAAAATTTTGAATTTTTTGTTCATAATTCAACTCAACTTCAATTTTAACTATTTTATTGTTAATTAATTTTTTTTTTTTAGAATATTTCTTTTTTTTTGTTAAAAATTCAGCTATTTAATTGAAAATTCAGATTTTTCAGCTGAAAATTTATATTTTTCATTTGAAAATTTAACTGTTTTATTTAAAATTTGGTTTTTAGGCTTGAAAATTTAACAATCTGGTTATAAATTTAACTATTGTAGTTTAAAATTCAACTATTCGGTTGAAAATTAACCATTGTGTTGAAAGTCCATATTTTTTGGTTGGAAATATAACAGTTTGGTCGAAAATTCAACTATTTTTGTTGTTAATTAACTTTTTTATTTGAAAATGCAACTAGTTTGTTGAAAATTTTTCTTTTTTGGTTAAAAATTGAGCTATTGTGTTAAAAATTCGAATTTTGTTGTTGATACTTCAACTATTATGTTGAAAATTACATAATTTCGGTTAAAAATTCAACTATCATGTTGAAAATAAACCTTCTAGTTGAAAATTCATATTTTTTATTTGAAGATTTAAATTTTTTAGTTCAAATTTATGTTTTTGTATAGAAAATTTTTTCTTTATTACTTGAAAGTTCAACTAATTATTTAGTTGTGCATTCATTTTTTTCAAATTTGTTTTTTTCGGGCTTAAAATTCAACTTTCTTCTTGAAAATTACATAATTTTGGTTAAAAATTCAACTATTATGTTGTAAATAAAACCTTCTTGTGGAAAATTCATACTTTTTTAGTTGAAGATTTTAATGTTTTATACAAAAATTTGGCTTTTTGTCTCGAGAATTTAACAATTTGGTAAAAAATTATTCGATTGAAAATGAACAATTATGTATAAATTTAAATATTTGGATTGCAAATTCAACTATTCGATCGAAAATTAACCGTTGTGTTGAAAGTTCATATCTTTTGGTTGGAAGTATAACACTTTTGTATAAATTTCAACTATTTTATTGTTAATTAATTGTGTTTTTGAGAATGCAACTATTTTGTTAAAAATTTGCCTTTTTTGGTTAAAAATTCAGCTATTCAGTTGAAAATTCATATTTTTTAGTTGAAGATTTAAATTTTTTAGTTCAAATTTATATTTTTGTGTACAAAATTTGTTCTTTATTGTTTGAAAGTTCAACTAATTATTTAGTTTTTTTTTTTTTTTTTTTT
>NC_046660.1:62421394-62426335 GCF_010883055.1 Belonocnema kinseyi
CCACCGAGACTCTTCCAGAGTGCGAGGCGGGAATCGAACCCGCAAGCCGAAGGAGTGGGTCCAAAGCCTACGCTTTAGTCCCCACGACCATCGTCCCACTTCAACTAATTATTTAGTTGTGAATTCATTTTTTTCAAATTTGATATTTTCGGGCCTAAAATTCAACTTTTTTGTTGAAAATTCGTCTTTATTGGTTAAAAATTCAGCTATTTAGTTGAAAATTTATATTTTTTAGTTGCAAATTTAACTGTTTTATTCAAAATTTGGTTTTCGGGCTTGAAAATTTAACAATCTGGTTATAAATTTAACTATTTTAGTTTAAAATTCAAGTATTCGGTCGAAAATTAACCATTGTGTTGAAAGTTCATATTTTTTTCGTTGGAAATATAACAGTTTGGTCGAAATTTTTACTATTTTTGTTTAAAAATTGAGCTATTTTGTTAAAAATTCGAATTTTGTTGTTGATACTTCAACTACTATGTTGAAAATTACATAATTTCGGTTAAAAATTCAACTATCATGTTGAAAATAAACCTTCTTGTTGAAAATTCATATTTTTTAGTTGAAGATTAAAATTTTTTAGTTCAAATTTATGTTTTTGTGTACAAAATTTGTTCTTTATTGTTTGAAAGTTCAACTAATTATTTATTTGTGAATTCATTTTTTTCAAATTTGATATTTTCGGGCCTAAAATTCAACTTTTTTGTTGAAAATTCGTCTTTTGAACGTGAAAGTTTAACCCTTTGGTTAAAAATACAAATTTTATTTCAAATAATTCATTCCCATAATTTCCTGAGAAGTCCTGTTTTGAAAGCATTTTGGACTGGCAATTCTGTTGTTAGGCAAAACGAAAAATTGGTTCGGGAAAGTCAAGGAATTGGGATTTTGTAGCAACCCCGAATGATAATTACTCTGTTTGTTCAGAAAATTCTGATAATAGAACGGTTCGTGCATTTACTATTCAGGTAATTTTAGATGATATTCAGGAACGCGTCACGACAATGTCGAATTGTTTAGACAATAGGGAAGGCGTATATCCGCAACACGTTCAAGGAGTCGTGCAAAGAGCTTTGGCTCTTGCGAGTCAAATTTCAGCCACTGTCGATGACATTGGACGAGACACTATCGACAGGCAAACAATCATGAAAATTCGAGAGCTGAAAGCTGGTAATTATTTATTTATTTATTCAATCCGATCCTTCATTTCGAATTAATCCTTCACTGATTTTCATTTTCAGTCGAGAATGAAATCTTCAAAATATTTATAATATGATCGAAACATTCAAGATTCCAGACAGATTTTAATGATTTCCAAAAAATAAAGAAATTTCACAAAGATTTCTCAAAGATTTCAGATATATTTAAAAGATTGCACGAAGATTTCAATAATCTCCCAAAGGTTTCATAAAGATTTTTAAAAATTTCGCAAAAATTTAATTCACAAAGGCTTAAAAGACTTTCCAAAGATTTCACTAATTTCAGAAATATTACCAAATATTTCAAAAATATCTCAAATATTTTGCAGAGTTCCAAAAATTTCAAATGTTTCAGAAATATTTTAATTATTTCCCAAAGATTCAAAATATTTCGCAATGATTTCTGAAAGATTAAAAAAATTTCACAAAGACTTCCGTGATTTCAATAATTTCAGCAATATTACAAAATATTTTTAAAATATTTAAAATATTTTGCAAAGATTTCCAAACGTATTATAAAATTTTTTACAAAATTTCATATATTTCGCAAAGATTTTGGATAGATTAAAACTAGTTCACAAAGATTTAAATGATTTCCCGAAGATTTCACTAATTTCACAAACATTACCAAATATTCCGAAAATAATTAAAATATTTTGCAAAGAGTTACAAATATTTCAGAATGGATTTTAATTATTGCCCAAATATTTCAAACATCTCCCAAAGATTTCAAATAATTCGCAAGAATTTCTGAAAGTTTAAAGAGATTTCACAAAAACTTCAATAATTTCAAAATATTTTAAACATTTTGTAAAGATTTTACCAAGATTTCCAAAAATATTAGAGATATTTCACAACGATTTCAATGATTTCACAAAGATTAAAAATATTTCGCAAAGATTTCGGATAAATTAAAAATATTTCATAAAAATTTCGGATTGATTTTAAAGATTCCAATGATTTTCCAAAGATTTGTCAAAGATTTAAATCATTTTACAAATATTATCAGATATTTTAACAATATTTTTAATATTTCGAAAAGATTTCAGAAAGATTTTACCAAGAGTTTAAAAAATTTCAAATATTTCAGATAGATTTTAATTATTTTCGAAATATTTCAAATATCTCCCAAAGATTTCAAATTTTTCCGAAAAATTTCCAATATTTCGCATTGATTTCTGAAATATTAAAAAGATTTTACAAAGGCTTGAATGATTGCACAAATATTTCAAATGTTTTGTGATTATTTTCAAAGATATTCGAGACATTTCAAAAAGTTTTCAATAATTTCACAAAGATTTCATAAAGATTTGGATAATTTCCCAAAAGTTACAAAAATGTTCCAAACATTTCTGATAGATTAAGCATATTTCACAAATACTTCAAAGCTTGTAATAATTTAACCAATATTGCAAAATATTTTTTAAATATTTAAAATATTTTGCAAAGATTTCGGCTAGATCTAAAATATTTCATAAAAATTTCAGATAGATTTTAAAGAGTGCATAAAGATTTAAATAATTTTACGAATATTATCAGATATTTTCAAAACATTCTTAATGTTTCAAAAATATTCACAAAGACTACAATGATGTCAATAATTTCACAAATATTTCAAATAATTTGCGAAATTTTTTAAAAATATTAGAGAGATTTTACAAAGATTTCAATATTTTCACAAATATTGATAGATATTTCAAATTTATTTTAAATTTCAGAAATGTTTCGCCAAGATTTCTGATAGATTAAAAATATTTCTCAAAGAATTTAATGATTTCCCAAAAATTTCACTTATTTCACAAATATTGCCTTATATTTCAAATACATTTAAAATATTTTCAAATATTTCGCAAAGATTTCTGATAGATTAATAAGATTTCACAAAGACTTCAATGCTTTCAATAATTTCACAAATATTTTTAAAATATTTCACAAATATTTTTAAAATATTTAAAAAATATTTTTAATATATCTTAAAGATTTTACTAAGATTTTAATAATTTCCCAAAGATTGAAAAAAAATTCACAAATATTTCGCAAAGATTTCTGATAGATTAAAAATATTTCACAAAGACTTCAATGATTTCAATAATTTCACCAATATTACAAAATATTTTAAAAATATTTTTCAAAGATTTCCAAAGATATTTGAGAGATTTCACAAAGATATAAAATATTTCGCAAAGATTTCGGATAGATCTAAAACATTTCATAAAAATTTCAGATAGATTTTAAAAAATGCACAAAGATTTTAATGATTTTCTAAAGATTTCACAAAGATTGAAATAATTTTACAAATATTATTAGATATGTCAAAAATATTTCGCAGATTTCGGATAGATTTGAAAGAGTGCACAAAGATTTCAATGATTCAAGAGTTCCAAAAATTTCAAATATTTCAGAAAGATTTGAATGATTTCCCAAATATTTCCGAAAAATTTCAAACAAAAAAGATTTCAAAAAGACTCCAGAGATTTTAATATTATTAGATATTTCAAAAATATTTTTAATATTTCGCAAAGATTTTACAAATATTTTAATAATTTCGCAAAGATTAAAAAAATATCACAAATATTTCGGGAAGATTTCTGATAGATTAAAAAGATTTCACAAAGCTTTAAATGATTTTCTTGTGATTTCACAAATATTACCCAATATTTCAAACATATTTCAAATATTTTGCAAATTTCAAATAAATCGGAAAGATTTTAATTATTTCCCAACGATTTCAAATATCTGCCAGAGATTTCTGATAGATTAAAAAGATTTCAGAAAGACTCTAATGATTTCAATAATTTCACAAATATTTTTAAAATATTGGAAATATTTATGAAGATTTCCAGAGATATTAAAGAGATTTCTCAAAAATTTCAATAATTTCACCATTATTATTAGATATTTCGCAAAGATTTCAGAAATATTTTACAAAGATTTTAATAATTTCCCATAGATTACAAAAATTTCACAGATTTCAATGTTTTTCCAAAGATTTCACAAATATTTCCGAAGAATTTCAAATATTTCGAAAAGATGAAAGATTAAAAAGATTTCAAAAAGATTGCAATGATTTCAATAATTTCACAAATATTTCAAAAATATCTCACATATTTATGAAGATTTCCAAAGATGTCAATAATTTCACCAATATTATTAGATATTTCACAAAGATTTCAAAAATATTTTACAAAGATTTTAATAATTTTCCATAGATTACAAAAATTTCACAAATATTTCGCAAATATTTCTGCTAGATTAAAAATGTTTCACAAAGACGTAAATAATTTCACCAATATAACAGAATATTTTTAAAATATAAAAAATATTTTGCAAAAATTTCCATAGATAACACAGGCCCACAAAAAAAACAAAAGTGTCTGTGCAATTAACCAGACCTATATATTTTTATGTATTTTTCGACGCTGAATCCGAATTTGCAATAAAAAAGTAGGGTCCAGCTACTTTCTTATGGGGTTTTGATCGAAAAACCTCATTTTTTACGGTTTTTTCATGTTTTTTTTTTAAATAAAAAAAATAAAGAAAAATTCTATTTTTTTGACTTCAGAATCGAATTCTACGGGAAAAAATACATCGAAAACCATGTTTTGATTTTTTTTTTACAAAAATTTCAACCCACCATACGGTAATGAAAAGGCAGAAAATCGCGAAAAGGGAAAATTTGCTTCAAATTTGATTAAAATGACATTAAAATCAAGTTTTACGATTTTAAACCGATTTATAAACATTG
>NC_046660.1:62426435-62469478 GCF_010883055.1 Belonocnema kinseyi
TTTATTGCAAATTCGGATTCAGCGTCGAAAAATACATAAGAATATATAGGTCTGGTCAATTGCACAGACACTTTTGTTTTTTTTTTGTGGGCCTGTGTAATAAATAGATTTCACAAAGATTTCAATGATTTCACAAAGATTTCGGATATATCTAAAATATTTCACAAAAATTTTAGATAGATTTTAAAGAGTGAACGACGATTTCAATGATTTTCCAAAGATTTCAAAAAGATTTAAATAATTTCACAAATATTATCAGATATTTTAAAAATTATTTTTAATGTTTCAAAAATATTTCACAAAAATTTTCAATAGATTTTAAAGAGTGAACGACGATTTCAATGATTTTTCAAAGATTTCACAAAGATTTAAATAATTTTGCAAATATTATCAAATATTAAAAAAAATATTTTTAGTGTTTAAAAATTATTTCAGAAAGATTTTACAACGATTTGAATAATTTCTCTAAGATTAAAAAAAGTTCACAAATATTGCGCAAAGATTTCTGATAGATTAAAAAGATTTCACAAAGACTTCAATGATTTGAATTAGTTCACCAATATTAACGAATATTTTTAAAATATTTTGCAAAGTTTTTCAAAGATGTTAGAGAGATTTCACTAAGACCCATAATGAAATCTTAAAAATATTTATAATATGATCAAAGCATTCAAGATTTCAGAAAGATTTTAATGATTTACAAAGATTTAAAAAAATTCACAAAGATTTCTCCATGATTTCAGATAGATTTAAAAGATTGCAAGAAGATTTCAATAGTTTCCCAAAGGTTTCATAAAGATTTTTAAACACTTCGCAAAGATTTCGGATAGATTAAAAATAGTTGACAAAGACTTCAATGATTTCCCAAAATTTCACTAATTTCAAAAATATGACCAAATATTTCAAAAATATCTCAAATGTTTTGCAGAGTTTCAAAACTTTCAAATATTTCAGAAAGATTTAAATTATTTCCCAAATATTTCAAATATCTCCCAAAGATTTAAAATAATTCGCAAAGATTTCTGAAAGATTAAAAAGATTTCACAAAGACTTTAATAATTTCAGAAATATTAAAAAAATATTTCAAATATTTTTGAAGATTTCTAAAGATATTAGAGAGATTTCACAAAGATTTCAATAATTTCACAAATATTACCAAATATTTAAAAATTATTTAAAATATTTTGCCAAGATTCCCAAAGATATTAGAGATATTTCACAATGATTTCAAAGATTTCACAAAGATATAAAAGATTTCGAATAGATCTAAAATATTTCATAAAAATTAAGGATAGATTTTAAAGAGTGATCGAAGATTTCAATTTTTTTACAAAGATTTAAATAATTTTTTAAAATATTATCAGATATTTTAAAAATGTTTTTAACATTTCAAAAAAATTTCAGATAGATTTTAATTATTTCCCAGATATTTGAAATATCTTCCAAAGATTTAAAATATTTCCGAAAAATTTCAAATTTATCGCAAATGTTTCTGAAATATTAAAAAGATTTCACAAAGACATCAATAATTTCATTATGATTTCAAAGATTTTGTGAATATTTCCAAAAATATTCGAGATATTTCACAAAGATTTCAATAATTTCACAAATATTATTAGATATTTTGCAAAGATTTCATACAGATTTTAATAATTTCCAAAAGGTTACAAAAATGTTGCAAAAATGTCTGATTGATTGAAAAAATTTCACAAAGACTTCCTTTATTTCAATCATTTCAGCAATATTACAAAATATTTTTAAAATATTTAAAATATTTTGCAAAGTTATTAGAGAAAATTCACCATGATTTCAAATATTTCGCAAAGATTTCGGATAGATTTTAAAGATTGAACAAAGATTTGAATAATTTTACAAATATCAGATATTTTTAATATTATGAAAAGATTTCAGAAAGATTTAAAAAAGAGTTCCAAAAATTTCAAATATTTTAATTATTTCACGAGGATTTTAAATATCTCTCAAAGATTTCAAATATTTCCAAAAAATTTTAAATGATTTGCAAAGATTTCTGAAACATTAAAAAGATTTCAGAAACACTGCAATGGCATCAATAATTTAACAAATATTTCAAAAATATTTTAAATATTTATGAAGAATTCTAAAGATATTGGAAAGATTTCACAAAATTTTTAATAATTTCACCAATATTATTAGATATTTCGCAAAGATTTGAATAATTTTCCAAAGATTACAAAAATTTTATAAATATTTTGCAAAGATTTCTGATAGATCTAAAATATTTCATAAAAATTTCAGATATATTTTTAAGAATTCACAAGTATTTAAATGATTTTCCGAAGATTTCACAAAGATTCAAATAATTTTACAAATATTATCAGGTATTTCAAAAATATTTCAAATATTTTGCAAAGATGTCCAAACATTTCAGAAAGATTTTGGATAAATTAAAAAGATTTAAGAAATAATTCAATGATTTATATGAAAATATTTACAAAGATATCTGAAAGATGTTATGAAATTTTAATATTTTTACCAATATTATCAGATATTTCAAAAATATTTCAAATAATTAGCAAATATTTCTAAAAATTTCAGAATGATTTAAAAAAGATTAAAATTATTTCCTAAAGATTTCAAAGATTTCACAAATATTTGGGATAGATCGTAAGAATCTCACAAAAACTGCAATGATTTCAATAATTTCACCAATTTTTCAAAAACATTTTACTAAGATTTCCAAAGATATTATAGAGATTTCACTAAGATTTCAATGATTGCCTAAAGATTTTAAAAAAATTTCAGAAAGATTATTAAATATTTTTAAAAGATTTTAAAAAATTTTCACAAAGATTATTAAATATTTTTAAAAGATTTCACAAAGATTTCATAAAAATTTGAAAGATTTTGGATAGATTAAAAAAACTTCATAAAGACTTACAAGATTCTTCCAAAGATTTCACTAATTTCACAAATACTGCCAAATAATTGAAAAATATTTATAATATTTTGCCAAGATGTCTAAAGATATTACAGAAATTTTACAAAAAATTCAGTGATTTCTTAAAGATTTGAAAAATTTAAAATGATTTCAATAATTACACAAATGCATAAACATAATTTTAATATAATACATAAGATTGAAAAGATTTCCAAGGATTTAATAAATTTCGGATATATTAAAAAGACTTCAAAAAGATTGCAATGATTTCTTAAAGATTTTAAATATTTCGCAAAGATTTGAAAAATTTCACAAATATTATTAAATATTTCAATAATATTTCACAAAGCTTTTAATGTTTTTCTACGGATTTCCCAATGATTTCAAATATATGGGAAAAATATTAATAAGTAGATTTGATAAGAATCAAATCAATCCTTTCTTCGAGAGCAATGTAAATATGAGTAAGAATTTTTTGTAGATTTTTGAAATTTTTTAGTTTTTTAAAAAAGGCACGCAGTGATAGCCAAAACGTCAAAATTTCAATTAGCGGACTTTCTAGTAATTTCGTTTGATTTTTTTAATTTAATGAAGACCGTTAGACCTACAAAAAATTCTTACTCATATCTCGCAAAGATTTTGGATAGTTTTAACAGATTTCATGAAGATTTCAATGTTTTTTTAATTACATAAAACATTTAAGAAATATATTAAATACTTCAAAAATATTTTCAAATGATTTGATTGATTTCCCAAATATTTCAAAGATTTTAAATATTTCGTAAACTTCAAATATTTCCCATGATTTCACAAATATTTCAATGATTTCCCTAAGATTTCGAATAGTTCGTAAATATTTAAGCAATTTCACAAATATAATCAAATATTTTAGAAATATGTTTAATATTTTACAAAGATTTCAATGATTTTCTAAAGATTTCACCAAATTTTTAAATACTTGGGATAGATTTAAAAGATTCCAATGCTTTTTTAAAGATTGCAATCATTTTATAAATATTATAAAATACTTATGAAATATTTGAAATATTTTGCAAAGATTTTAATAATTTCCCAAAAATTTCACAAATATTTTAAAGGTTTTGCAAAGATTTCGGATATATTTAAAAGAATTTGCAAACATTTCAATTATTTTCCAAAGATTTCAATCATTTCAAAAACATTGTCAAATATTTATAAAATATGTGGAATATTTCTCAACACTTCGGATATATTAAACAAATTTTACAAAGTCTTCAATGATTTCCCAAAGATTTCAATAATTTCACAAATAATATCAAATATATTTTAAATATTTCAAATATTTCAGAAAGCTTTTAAAAAGAGTTTTATTATTTCCCAAATATTTCAAATATTTCGAAAATATATGAGATAAATTTATAAGATTTTACAAAGATTTCAATTAATTTACAAAAATTTCTGATAGATATCAAAGAGTGCTCAAAGATTTCAATAATTTTCCAAATTTCACAAAGATTTCAATAATTTACCAAATATTATCAAATATTTAAAAATTATTTCAAATATTTCAGCCAGATTACACGAAGATTCCACAAATATTTAAAGGATTTTCCAAATATTTCACAAATACTTAAATTATTTCACAAAGATTTTTGAAAAAATTCGAACAATCCGATGAATTAAATCATTTATATTTAAGAGATTTTAATAATTGGACGGGATTTTCAAACTTTTAGGGTATTTTTAACACCTTGAATGAATTTTCAAGAGCTTTTAAAATTTTCAAGGGATTTTAAAAGATTTCAAAGGATTTTAAAATATTCTAACCCAATTTTTTATTATTTTTAATAATTTGAAGGGATTTGAAAGCGTTTGAAATATTTTAGGATATATAATTTTCTTGATTTTCGGAAGATATAGACCGATTTTACATGACCCATAAGGTTTTAAGATATTTTAACAGATTTATTAAGGTTTTCGAGGCCTTCAATGATTTTAAGGGTGTTTTAAAGTTTTCAAGTTATTTTAATCATATTTTACAGGATTACTGGAAATATCGTGCGATTTTATAGAATTTCACAAAATTTAATAATATCCTAGTAGATTTTAAAGAACTTATTCAAGAGAAGTGCAGAGTTTCGTAGGGTTTCAAATATTTCAAAAGAATTGATATTATTTTTTGGAATTTACCCTGAATTTTCATTAATTTAGTCTGAATTCTTTTAAATTTATTGGAATTCTTTTTAATTTTGTTCATTTAATTTGATTCTTCTAAATTTATAATTTGACTTAATTCAATGGATTTAAAACAAAATTAAAGTAAAAGTGTTTTTTACTACTTTAGTTTGTTTTAAAAGAATACAAAGAAATTCTTAATTGATTTCAGTAATTTAATGAGATTTCAAAGGATGCTAAAAGGTTTTAAGGGATTTCAAAAGATATCAAAATAATTGGAAATATTTTACAAAATTAAAATAGTTCCCAGATCTTTTATATTTATTTCAATAGTTTGAAGGGATTTCAAAGACTTTGAAATGTTTTATTGGGTGTCAAAGAATTTCTTCATCATTAGTAAGGAGTTTTGTAGATGTTTAAGAATTCAAGAGGTTTAAAAATATTTTTCGCAATTCATTTGGAATTTGCCTAGAATTTTTCTAAATCCACTTAATTTATTGAATTTTTAAAATATTTTTGAATTGGTTTCAATTCACTCGATTGCTTTTTAAATTGAGCTTGATTTTTTATGAACGTCATATTATTTTTCTCATTTTCTTTAAATTTTTTTAATTCATTCCAATTTTACTGAAATCAATTGAATTTTTGATTACAAAAATTTTTTCTAACTTATTTGAATTTAACTTAAATTATTAATTTACTTGAGTCTTTCTAAATTCACTCAATTATATTTAATTCAGTTGATTTTTTAAAAAAGTTTTTTAATTGATCCTAAATTCTTTTAATCTCATCTTGAATTCTTAGGCATTTCATCAAATTTTTTGTTAAAACCCTGAACTTTTTTTTAAGTTATTTCAAATATTTTTAACTAAATCAAGTTTTTTCATATTTTTAAATTGTTTTCAATTGATTACATTTTTTATCAGGGTGTTCGCTGGACCGGGAAACCGGGAAATGACGATGAATTTTATTAAATATTAAACAATTAGTTAAATTTTTATGTCTTTCAATTATGCTATTATTCAGCTTACACTGCGTAATTTAAAGAATTTTTAAATGCTTTCTTAAAGACTTGAACAAATAAAAAATAAAAGCCTTTGGTGTTGATAATTTTTTAAAAAAACATTGTTATTTAATAAATAAATAGATTTTTTTAATTTATCTGTACTTTAAGTAATAAAAAGTGAACAAAAACGATTTGACAAAATTATTTTAAATCAGTTCAAATTTTAAGAATTTTCAGATTTTAACGTTAAAACTTGAACGGTTTCAATTTGAAAGTCTTGTCATTAAACAAATCTGAACGTGTAACTGAAAGTTTATAAACTATTTTCTACTTAAAAATAACTTCATAATAATATATTCTTAATTAAATGATTTTATTAAATTAGAAATATTGTTTTAGTCTAAAATATTCAATTTTTAACACATTCAATTTGAAAATTTTAATTTAAAAAAAAAGATTAATTATTGAATATTTAGCAATATTTTAATTTTGATTTAAGACAAGTAATTTGAAACCAAATATTTAAATGTAAAGAATCTTTAACTGAACATTTTTAGAAAAAATTTGAGCAATTTTAAGAGATATTTAGGAGATTTAAAAAGATTAAAAATTATCATGCAAATTTTAGAATTTTTTCTCAAAAACTTCTAGAATCTTTTTCAAAAATTTTGTTTAAATCTTTGAGAAACTTTTTAAATATCCTCTTAAAATAATTTTTCAAAAAAAAAGTTATTTTTAATTTTCCCTGGAATATTAAGAAAATGTTTTTATTCTTTTGAAGCCTTTCAAAATTTTTGAAAAGAATCTAATTTTTTTGTTTAAAATCTGCGGAAATCTACATTTTATTTTATATCATTTCAAGTTTTACATTAAGTTTGAATCTTTTCAAAACTTCTGCATATCTCTTAAAATTACTCAAATTTCGCCTACAAATAATAAATGTTCAATTGTTATTTATACATCCAAATTGTAAAGAAATTTTCTAAAATTTGCAGGATTTTCTGAAAATTGTAGAAAAAATTCAATTCATTCTGACAGATGTTTAGAAGTTCTGAAAAATTTTCCAAAATAATTTTAAATTTAAAACAAATTTAAAACAACTTCTAGATTTCTCAAGATTTTGACATAAAATTTGGAAGCCTTCCAAAGATGTTTGAACTAATTAAAAAGAAAATCATTGAATTTCTAATTTAAGAAGTGTTCAGTTAAAATTTTTTCAATATTTCTATATTTGATGTTTCTAGCTTAAAATTCCTTAGACTTATATAATTTTAAAAATTTTCAAGTTCATTTCTTGATTTTTTAGTTTAGAGCATTGAAAATGATTACGTGGATTTATATTTTTTTATATTGAAAAATGTGAGAACCTTCAATTTTATACGCGTAATTTATTGAGCATTTGAATACAAAATTTTTAAATTAAAAACTTTTAAATTTCAATTTTAAAAGATCAAAATTTAACAGTTCCACTTTGAGTGCTTTCATTTGCAGCTCAGTTTTTATTACCTCAAGTGGAAAAGTTTTTAGCTTTAGTGTTCCATTTTTTAAATTTCATTGATCGTGAAAAATGTTTGCAAACCGGGAAATGACCAGGAATTTATTTCGTCAATTAAAACGGCCACCCTCTTTATTCACCTTCAATTTTTATGAATTTCATTCAATTCTTCTCGTGGAACTTAAATTCCTCTAAATTTATTCCAATTTTACGGAAATTAATTAAATGTTTTTGATTTTTTAAACTTTTGTCAATTCATTTGAAGTCTTTCGACAATTAAATTCATTTTTTTTAATGTTTTGAAATCAACGTGATAAAAAGTACTTTGGCCCCTACATTTTATCACATTATTGAATTTATTTTAATAATTTTAATGAAAACTTTTAAATCTTTCATACAACTTTTTTTTAATTAAAACATTAATTTTTATTTTTATTTTAAAATAATTTAATTTATTTTTCATTTTCTGTGAGACTTGAAATAGTTTATTTTTAATTTGAAATTGAAATTTCAGCTATTTATGAAGCAGATGCGGCTTCAAAAACTCTCCTAACCGAAAACACACCTGAACCTCAACAACTGAGAGTGATAAAACGATGCGAAATGATTCTGAATGTTGTGAAAAATCTTCAGCCGGTTTTGGTTTCGATAATGAACAATTCAATATTGATGAACACGTCCTATAAAAATCCTGGCATGGGTCAAGGAGACAGTCTTTATTCTAGTAAGTGTTTTATTATGAAAACTTTTAATATAAAGAAGAAAGTTTACCTACTGGATGATTTTAAATTCGTGGTCATTTCTCAATTTTCTCTCAGTATATTTTTTATTTTCGTGGTTTAGGAATTACATCTCTTTTTGAAATTTATATGATAGAAATCAGAATCAGAATTCTCTTAGAAAAGTCCCTGTTGCAAGTTAAAATTGTGAGTCTTTTCAAGAATTCCCTTTTTCAAAAGAGAATCATATTTCTTTTGAGAAATTCCCTGTTCCAAGTAAAACTTGTAAATCTTTTGAATAATTCCTGTTCCAAATTAGCATCATAATTATTTTAGAAAAATCCCCATTCCAAGTCAAAACTCTTTTGAAAAAATAATTTTTCCAAATCAGAATCATATTTCTTTAGAAAAAAAGTCATCCTTTTCCAAGCCCAAAATGGTGAATTTTTTCAAGAGTTCCCTGTTCCAAATCAGAATGATTTTCTTTTTAAATTCGCCTTTTCCAAGCCAAAATTGTGAATCTTTTTAAGAATTTTCTGTTTCAAAACAAAATCATATTTCTTTTGAAAGATTTCTCGTTCCAAGTTAAAATTCTTTTACAAAATTTAATTTTTCAAATCAGAATCATAATTCTTTTAGAAAAGTCCCTGTTTCGAACGAAATATGATTCTTTTCCAGGATTTACGGTTCGAAAATTGAATTATATTTATTTTGAAAATTTTTCCCCGTTTCAAATCAGAATTATTGTAGAAAATTCCGTGTTTCAAACCAGAATCATATTTCTTTTCCAAAATTCCCTGTTCCAAGTCAAAATCATATTTTCTTTTTAAATTCTCATTTTCCAAGCCAAAATTGTTAGTCTTTTCAAGAATTCTCTGTTTCAAAACAATATCATATTTCTTTTGAAAATTTTCTAGTTCCAAGTTAAAATTCTTTTGCAAAATTATATTTTTTAAATTATAATCATAACTCTTTTAGAAAAGTCCCTGTTTCGAACGAAATATGATTCTTTTCCAGGATTCCAAAATTGAATTATATTTATTTTGAAAAATTCTCCGTTCCAAGTCAAAATTCTTTTCCAAAATTCCCTGTTCTAAATCAGAATCATATATTTTTTTAATGCTTCTTTTCTAAGCCAAAATTGTGAGTTTTCAAGAGTTTCCTCCTGTAAATCAGAATCATATTTCTTTTAGAAAACTCCCCATTCTGAGTAAAATTTTTATTTCTTTTAAAAAATTCTTTGTTCCAAATTAGCATCATAATTATTTTAGAAAAATCCCCATTCGAAGTCAAAATTTTTTTTGGAAAAATCACTTTTCTAAATCAGAATCATATTTATTTTTTTTTAATATCCGTTTCCAAGTCAAAATTCTTTTCCAAAATTCCTTGTTCCAATTCAGAATCATATATTTTTTTAATGCTTCTTTTCCAATCCAAAATTGTGAGTTTTTCAAGAGTTTCCTGCTCTAAATCAGAATTATATTTCTTTTAGAAAATTCTCCATTCTGAGTAAAATTTTTATTTCTTTTCAAAAATTCCTTGTTCTAAATTATCATCATAATTATTTTAGAAAAACCCCCATTCGAAGTCCAAATAGTTTTGAAAAAATCACTTTTCAAATCCGAATCATATTTCTTTTTTTTAATATCCTTTTCCAAGCAAAAATTGAAGTTTTTCAAGAATTCCCTGTTCCAAAACAGAATCATATTCCTTTTGAAAAATTCCTCCTTCCGAATAAAACTTGCAATTCTTATCAAGAATTCGCTGTTCCAAATCAGCATCACATATTTTAGAAGAATCCCTGTTCCAAGTAAAACTTCTTTTAAAAAATTCACATCTCCGAATCAGAATCATAATTCTTTTTAAAAACTCCCCATTTCAACTCAAAATTACTTTGGAAAATTCCAAGTTCCAAATCAGAATACTATTTCTTTGAAAAAATTTCTCCTTTTCAAATCAAATTTATTTTGAAAAATTCCCGGTTCCAAATCAGCATCATGAATATTTTGGAAAATTCTCTTTTCTGGAGAATTTTTTTTTAAATTGTAATGCTAGTGTGGATCGTGAAATTTTTGCAAATAATAATAATTTTGAATTGAAACGAGAAATGTTTTAAAAGAGTTATGATTCTGATTTGGAACAGAGAATATTCGACAAGAATTACAATTTTTAATTAGAACGGAGAATTTTCTAAAAAAATGTGATTCTGATTTGGAACAAAAAGTGTTTCAAACGAATTTTAACTTGAAGTGGAGAATTTTCTGAAAGACATATTATTCCGATTTAAAAAATAGGACATTTTTTAAAATAATAATTTTTTTTAATTGGAACAGGGCATTTTTTAAAAGAATTCTGGTTATGATTTAGAACATGACATTACAAACATAATTCTCATCTGGAATAGGGAATTTTCAAAAAGAATGACTAATTTTACGCGGAACGGGGAATTAAAAAAGAAAAATATTCTGATTTGGAACATAGAATTGTTGCAAAGAATAATAATTTTAAATTGGATCGAGAAAATTTCTCAAAGAGTTATAATTCTAATTTAGAACATGGGATTTTCGAAAGTAATGAAAATTAAAAAATATATATGATTCTGATTTGAAACAGGGAATTTTTTAATAGAATTTTGAGTTGAACCGGGTAATTTTTCAAAAAATTCTGATTCTGACTTGGAAAATTAATTTTTTTTAAATAAGCTTTCCTTGGAGTGGGAAATTTAACAAATAATTATAATGCTTATTGGGAACAGGAGATTTTTACAAAGAAATTTGATTCTGATTTGGTACACGGAATTTTCAAAAAATAATTCTGAGTTAAAACGGGGAATTTTTCAAAATAATTATAATTAAATTTTGGAACCGGGAATCCTGGAAAAGAATCATATTTCGTTCGAAGCAGGGACTTTTCCAAAAGAATTATGATTGTAAATTGAAAAATTGAATTTTGCAAAAGAATTTTAATTTGGAACGAGAATTTTTTCAAAAGAAATATGATTTTGTTTTGAAAGAGGGAAATCTTGAAAAGACTCACCATTTTGGCTTGGCAAAGGAGAGTTTAAAAACATATGATTCTGATTTGTATCAGGGAATTTTGAAAAAGAATTTTCACTCTTAATGGAGAATTTTTTTTAATAATTATGATTCTCTTTTCGAAATCATAATTATTTTTAAAATTCTCCATTTCAAGTCAAAAATCTTTTCAAAAATTCACTGTTTCAAATGAGAATTATATTTTGTTGAAAAATTTCGCCTTTTCCAAGCCAAAATTGTGAGTTTTTTCAAGAGTTTCCTGCTCTAAAACTGAATCATATTTCTTTTAGAAAATTCCCCGTTCTGAGTAAAATTTTTATTTCTCTTCAAAAATTCCCTGTTCCAAATAAGCATCATAATTTTTTCTAATTCCTCGTTCCAAGTAAAAATAGTAATTATTTTTGAAAATCCTATATTTTTTAAATCAGAATCATATTTCTTTTAGAAAATTCTCCGCTTCAATTTAAAATTCTTTTGGAAAATTCTCTGTTCCAATTAAGAATAAAATTCTTTTGAAAATTCCCTTTCCAATTAAATATTGTAATTCTTCTAGAATATTCTCCATTCAAATGCAGAATTATCATTCTTTTTGAAAATTCTCCGTTTTAAGTAGAAATATTTACTCTTCTTGAAAATTTCATGTTTGAAATTTGAATTTTTTCTGTTAGATAATTCTCCATTTTGAGTTAAAGTTCTTGGGGAAATTCCCTGTTCCAAACTAGAATCATAAATCTTTTTAAAAATGCCTTGTTCCAATTTAAAATAGTATTTATTTTTGAAAATTCCTATTTTAAAATAAAATTCATATTTCTTTTAGAAAATTCTCTGCTTCAAGTTGAAATTCGTTTGAAACACTTTTTGTTCGAAATCAGAATCACATTTTTTTAGAAAATTTTCTCGTTCTAGTTCAAAATTATAATTCTTGTAGAATATTCCCTGTTCAAATACAGAATTATAATTCTTTTTGAAAATTCCTTATTCCAAATCAGAATCATACTTGTTTAAAAAAATTCTCCGTTACAAATCAAAATTCTTTTGGAAAATTCCCTGTTCCAAATTCGAATTTTATTTCTGTTAGAAAATTCTCCGTTTTACGTCAAAATTCTTTGGGAAAATTCCCTGTTCCAAATTAGAATTACAATTCTATTAAAAAATCCCGGTTCGAGTCAAAATAATTATTATTTTTAATAATTTCCTATTTTTTAAACCGGAATCATATTTCTATTAGAGAATTCTCGGCTTCAAGTTAAAATTCTTCTGGAAAATTCTCTCTTTCCAATGAAAATCCCACTTTTTTAGAAAATTTTACGTTCTAATTCAAAATTGTAATTCTTGTACAATATTTTCTATTCAAATATAGAATTCTAATTCTTTTTAAAAGTTCCCCGCTTCAAGTACAAATTTTGATTCTTTTCGAAAATTTCCTGTTCCAAATCAGAATCATAACTCTTTTAGAAAATTTCTCAATTCAATTCAAAATTATTATTCTTTGCAAAAATTCCATGTTCCAAATCAGATTAATTTTTTTTTAATTCTTCTCTCCAAGTAAAACTAGTAATTCCTTTTGAAAATTGAAAATCCGAATCTTATTTCTGTTTGAAAATTATCCGTTTCACGTCAAAATTCTTTTGGAAAATTCCCTGTTTCAAATTAGAATCATAATTCTTCGAAAAAATTCCCGGTTCCAATTTAAAACTGTCATTATTTTTGAAAATTGACTATTTTTTAAATCAGAATCATATTTCTTTTAGATAATTCTCCACTTCAAGTTAAAATTCGCTTGGAACATTTTTTGTTCCAAACAAGAATCAATTTTTTTTAGAAAATTCCCCGTTCTAATTCAAAATTGTATTTCTTGTAGAATATTCCCTGTTCAAATACAGAATTATCATTCTTTTTGAAAATTTTCTTTTCCAAAGCAGAATCAGATTTGTTTAAAAAAATTCTCCGTTACAAATAAAAATTCTTTTGGAAAATTCCCTGTTCCAAATTAGAATCATAATTCTTTTAAAACAATTCTCGTTTCAAGTCAAAATTGTTATGATTTGCAACAATGCTATGTTCCATTCAAAATAGTAATTAATTTTGAAAATCCCCTACTTTTTAAATGAGAATTTTATTTCTGTTAGAAAATTCTCCGCTTCAAGTTAAAATTCTTTTGGAAAATTCTCTGTTCCATTTAAGAATCCATTTTTTTTTTAATCCCCCGTTCTAATTCAAAATTCTAATTCTTTTAGAATATTCCCTGTTTGAATACAGAATTATAATTTTTTTTGAAAATTTCCCTCATTAAGTACAAATTTTTATTCTTTTCGAAAATTCCCTCTTCCAAATCAGAATACTATTTCTTTGAAAAAATGTCTCCATTCCAAGTCAAAATATTTTTCCAAAATTCCCTGTTCCAAATCAGAATCATATATTTTTTTAATTCTCCTTTTCCAAACAAAATTAATTTTTTTTTAAATCAGAGTCATAATTCTGTTAGAAGAGTCCCTGTTTCGAACGAAATATGATTCTTTCCCAGGATTCCCGGTTCCAAAATTGAATCATATTTCGTTTAGAAAATTCTCCGCTTAAAGTTAAAATTCTGTTGGAAAATTCTCTGTTCCAATTAAAAATCAAATTTCTTTAAAAAATTCTCTTTCCAATTAAATATTGTAATTCTTCTAGAATATTCCCCAATCAAATATAGAATTATAATTCTTTTTGAAAATTCCCCGTTTTAAGTACAAATTTTTACCCTTTTCGAAAATTCCATGTTCCAAATCAGAATCATAACAAATTAGAATACAAATTAGAATTTTTTTCTTATAAATTCCTTGTTCCAAGTAAAATAGTGATTCTTTTTGAAAACTCCCTATTCCAAATTCGAATTTTTTTCTGTTAGAAAATTCTTTATTTTGAGTTAAAATTCGTTGGGAAAAATTCCTGTTCCAAACTAGAAGCATAAATCTTTCTAAATTTTTTTTTTTTTTTTGAAAATGGCCTATTTTTAAAATCATATTTCTTTCAGAAAATTCTCCGCTTCAAGTTACAATTCGTTTGAAACATTTTTTGTTACAAATCAGAATCACATTTTTTTAGAAAATTCCCCATTATAATTAAAAATTGTAATTCTTGTACAATATTCCCTGTTCAAATACAAAATTATAATTCTGTTTGAAAATTTCTTATTCCAAATTAGAATCATATTTGTTTAAAAAAATTATCCGTTACAAATCAAAATTCTTTTGGAAAATTCCCTTTTCCAAATTGGAATCAAAATTCTTTAAAAAATTTCTCGATCCAATTTAAAAATTTTTATTCCTTACAACAATTCCATGTTCCAAATCAGAATCTTTTTTTTTTTAATTTCCCGTTCCAAGTAAAAATAGTAATTCTTTTTGAAAATTCCCTGTTGCAAACTAGAAGCATAAATCTTTTTAAAAGATTTTTTTTTGAAAATTCCCTATTTTTAAAATCAGAATCATATTTCTTTTAGAACATTATCAGCTTCAAGTTAAAATTCGTTTGAAACATTTTTTGAATTCCAAATCAGAATCACATTTTTTTAGGAAATTCCCCATTATAATTAAAAATTGTAATTCTTGTAGAATATTCCCTGTTCAAATACAGAATATAATTCTTTTTGAAAATTTATTATTCCAAATTAGAATCATATTTGTTTAAAAAAATACTCCGTTGCAAATCAAAATTTTTTTGTTAAATTCCCTTTTCCAAATTGGAATCAAAATTCTTTCAAAAATTTCTCGATCCAATTCAAAATTATTATTCCTTGAAAGAATTCCATGTTCCAAATCAGATTAATTTTTTTTTAATTCTTCTCTCCAAGTAAAACTAGTAATTCCTTTTGAAAATTCCCTATTTTTTAAATCAGAATCATATTTCTTTTAGCGAATTCTCGGCTTCAAGTTAAAATTCTTTCGGAAAATTCTCTGTTCCAAATCATAATCCCATTTTTTTAGAAAATTTCACGTTCTAATTCAAAATTGTAATTCTTGTAGAATATTCCCTGTTCAAATACAGAATTATCATTCTTCATGGAAATGATCCGTTTCAAGTACAAATTTTTAATTCTTCCAGAATATTGATTATTCAAATACAGAATTATAAATCTTTTATTTTTTTATTTCCCCGTTTCCAGTAAAAAATTTTGTTCTTTTCGAAAATTCCCTGTTCCAAATCAGAATCATAATTTTTTAAGAAAATTTCTCCTTCCAATTCAAAGTTCTAATTCTAAAAATTCCCCATTGCAAGTAAAAATTCTAATTGCTTTAGCAAATTCACTTTTCAAAATGAGAATCATAATTCTTTAATTAGATTTTCTTCTTTATTATTAAAAAGATTTTTTTCCTTTTATTTCTTCTTCTTTTATTTTTTCTTCTAAATCCTTTAATTTAAAAATTAGGTATTAAAATTGAAACAAAAATAAATCACAAGAAAAACAAACGGGCAAAGCGTTAATTTTTATCCAAGAAATCCGGAAATTCGAAAGCAAAATTTTACGAGACACTCTGTAATAAACAATAAATAAACCTTTTATTTAGATTCGTCTTTGTGCTTTCCTGCAAACGCACTTGACCTTCCCCAAGATCAAAAATCTCTCGCCTACATTCGAACACCTTACACCGTGAGCAGTTTCAAACAACCTTTGTCCATACAACCAGCCAATAGTGTTCCCAGAACATCCTCGGATTTAACTTGCCTGATTCCCTACATAAAACGGGGTCGAAACATGCGTTTGGATCAGTCAATTATGTACAAGACTCCAAAAGAAGCGACCGAAAACGGCGAGATAGTCACAAACGAGCTGAAATTGAGAAATCTGTCGAGTGTCAGGCAACATTTGTTCAGCAGAGACAGTTTCTTAAATAATGGTTCCATCGATCTGACTGCCGAAAGTTTGGATTTGACCAGTATTTTGGAAAAAATTACAGGCCTCTCCGACACTTTCACTTCCTTAGCTGAAAATTCGTCAGAAAAGATCTCAGTCGCTTTTAATCAATTAGCGGCATTGAAAGATTCATTCGCAACTCAAAAAGGTGAGTGCTCGTCAATTGGCATTTGGTTAAAATTAAATTTTGTTGTTGAAAATTTATTTTTTTTAACAGAAAATTCCATCTTTTTGGTTAAAAAAATCTTTATGTGTTTAAAATTCAACTATTAGGTTGAAAATTCGTCTTTTTTTAGTAATAAAATTTTTGGTTAAGAACTTAACGGTTTGCTTCAAAATTAAAAATTTGTTTTGGTTGAAGATTCTACTACTTTTGTAGAAAATTCAACTGTTTGGTTCAAATTTAACATTTTTGTTGAAAATTCCACAGTTCCTTTTTAGAAAATGGCTTTTTGGTATAAAAATTCAAGTCTTTTTGTAGCAATTTTATTTCCTTAAAATAGATTATTTTAATCTAAAATTTAACTACTTTGGTAGAAAATTCATCAATTTGGTTCAAATTTAATTTTGTTGTTGAAAATTTATTTATTTCTTTTTTTTTTTAGAAAATTCCATCTTTTTGGTTTAAAAAATCTTTATGTGTTTAAAATTCAACTATTAGGTTGAAAATTCGTCTTTTTTTAGTAACAAAATTTTTGGTTAAGAACTTAACGGTTTGCTTCAAAATTAAAAATTTGTTTTGGTTGAAGATTCTACTACTTTTGTAGAAAATTCAACTGTTTGGTTCAAATTTAACATTTTTGTTGAAAATTCCACAGTTCCTTTTTAGAAAATGGCTTTTTGGTATAAAAATTCAAGTCTTTTTGTAGCAATTTCATTTCTTTAAAATATATTTTTTAATCTAAAATTTAACTACTTTGGTAGAAAATTCATCAATTTGGTTCAAATTTAATTTTGTTGTTGAAAATTTATTTATTTTTTTTTTTAGAAAATTCCATCTTTTTGGTTAAAAAAATCTTTATGAGTTTAAAATTCAACTATTAGGTTGAAAATTCGTCTTTTTTTAGTAACAAATTTTTTGGTTAAGAACTTAACGGTTTGCTTTAAAATTAAAATTTTGTTTTTGTTGAAAATTCCACAGTTCCTTTTTAGAAAATGGCTTTTTGGTATAAAAATTCAAGTCTTTTTGTAGCAATTTTATTTCCTTAAAATAGATTTTTTTTAATCTAAAATTTAACTACTTTGGTAGAAAATTCATCAATTTGGTTCAAATTTAATTTTGTTGTTGAAAATTTATTTATTTATTTTTTTTTAGAAGATTCCAACTTTTTGGTTAAAAAAATCTTTATGTGTTTAAAATTCAACTATTAGGTTGCAAATTCCTCTTTTTCAGTAACAAATTTGTTGGTTAAAAATTAAAAATTTGTTTTGGTTGAAGATTCTACTACTTTGGTAGAAAATTTAACTGTTTGGTTCAATTTGAATATTTTTGTTGAAAATTCCACAGTTCCTTTTTAGAAAATGGCTTTTTAGTATAAAAATTCAAGTCTTTTTGTAGCATTTTATTTCTTTAAAATAGATTTTTTTTTATTTCAAATTTAACCTCTTTGGTAGAAAATTCATCAATTTGGTTCAAATTTAATATTGTTGTTGAAAATTCAAGTATTTAAAAAAATTTATCTTTATGGTTAAAAGAATCATCTCTTTTGATAGAAATTTCATTTTTTTGTGTTTAAAATTCAACTATTTTGTAGAAAATTCGCATTTGCGGGTTGGTTGAAACATTAAACATATTTTGCTGGTCATTAAGGTTTGAAAATTCATCCCATTTATTAGAAATTTTATTCTCTAAAAATTAAAATATGAAATTTTTCGTGGAAAAATTATATTTTTTATCAAAAATTTAATTAATTTTGTAGAAAATTCATCAATTAGGTTTAAATTTAATTTTTTTTACATTCATCTTTTTTTTTTAGAAAATTCGTCTTTTGGTTTGAAAAATCATCTCTTTTGGTAGAAATTTAATCTCTTTTTCGTTAAAAACTTAACTGTTTTGATTAAAATTAGTAATTTGTTTTGATTAAAGATACAATCACTTTGGTAGAAAATCCAACTCTTTGGTTCAAATTTAACATTTATGTGGAAAATTCAACTGTTTCTTTTTAGAAAATGCCTTTTTGGTGTAAAAATTCAACTATTTTTGCAGCAATTTTATTTCTTCAACATAAAAATATTTTATAATTGAAATATCAAGCATGATATTTTTCGGAGAAAAATAATTTTTTGGATCTGAAATTTAACTAATTTCGTAGAAAATTTTATAGAAAATTCGTATTTTCGGTTTGGTTGAAACGTCAAACTTGTCTTGCTTGTAATTATGGTTTGAAAATTCATCCCATTTTTTAAAAAATTTATCCTTTTAGAATTGAAATATTTTTTGGTTGAAATATCAAATATGACATTTTTCGTGGACAAATAATATTTTTGATCAAAGATTTAACTAGTTTCGTAGGAAATTTATCGATTCGGTTCAAATTAAATTTTTTAAATAGAAATTTAATCTTTTTTTGTATAAAACATAACTGTTTTCTTTAAAAATAATAATTTGTTTTGTTTAAAGATTCAACCACTTGGGTAGAAAATTCAACTATTTGGTTCAACTTTAACATTTTTGTTAAAAATTCCACTGCTTCTTTTTTAAGAATGCATTTTTGGTGTCAAAATTTCACTCTTTTTGTAACAATTTTATTCTCTTAAAATAAAAATATTTTTTGGTTGAAACATCAAGTATGATATATTTTTTGGAAAAAATAATTCTTTTTTATCTAATATTTAACTACTTTTGTGGAAAATTCATCAATTTGTTTCAAATTTAATTTTGTTGTTCAAAATTCGATTTTTTTTATTCATCTTTTTGATTTAAAGAATCATCTCTTTTGGTAGAAATTTCATGTTTTTTGTTGTTTAAAATTAAACTGTTTTGTAGAAAATTTGCATTTTCGAGTTAGTTGGAACTTCAACCTTGTCTTGCTTGTCATTTTGGTTTGAAAATTCTTCCCATTTATTATAAATTTTATCCTTTTAAAATTAAAAAATTGTTTGCTAAAATATCAAATATGACATTTTTCGTGGAAAAATAATATCAAATTTAATTTTTGTTTACATTCATCTGTTTTTTTTTCAGAAAATTCCATCTTTTTGTTTAAAAAGATTTTCTCTTTTGTCAGGAATTTAATCTTTTTTTGGTTAAGAACTTAACTTTTTTGTTTAAAATTAATAATCTGTTTTTGTTGAAGATTCAACCACTTGGGTAGAAAATTCAACTATTTGGTTCAAATTTAACATTTTTGTTGAAAATTCCACTGATTCTTTTTATAAAATGCATTTTTGGTGTCAAAATTTCACTCTTTTTGTAGCAATTTTATTCTTTTAAAATAAAAATATTTTTTTGCTGAATTATCAAGTATATATTTTTTTAATTCGTCTTTTTGGTTTAAAAAATCATCTCTTTTGGTAGAAATTTCATTTTTTTGTTTAAAATTGAACTGTTTTGTAGAAAATTTGCATTTTCGAGTTAGTTGGAACTTCAACCTTGTCTTGCTTGGCATTTTGGTTTGAAAATTTTTCCCATTGATTAGAAATTTTATCCTCTTGAAATTAAAATATTTTTTTGTGGAAATATCAAATATGACATTTTTTGTGGAAAAATAATATTTTTGATTGAAGATTGAACTAATTTTGTAGGAAATTCATCGATTTGGTTCAAATTTAATTCTTTTTACATTCGTCTATTTTTTTTTTTTTAGAAAATTCGTCTTTCTTTTTTAAAAATTCATCTCTTTTGTTAGGAATTTAATCTTTTTTTGGTTCAAAACTTAACTGTTAAGTTTAAAATTAATAATCTGTTTTGGTTAAATATTCAACCACTTTGGTAGCAAATTCAACTATGAATTCAACTGGTTAAAAAAAATCATCGCCTTTGGTAGAAATTTTATGCTTTTAAAATAAAAATATTTTTTGTTTTTGAAATATCAAATATGACATGTTTTAGAAAATGTAGTCTTTTTAGCTTAAAAGTTCATCTTTTTGGTAGAAATTTCATCTTTTTTGGTTGAAATATAAAATATGAATTTTTCGTTGTGTTTTTGGTTTAAAAATGAGTTTATCGCTGGTGGTAGAATTAGAAATTTTTTTTTGTTTAAAAACTTAACTGTTTAGTTTTAAATTAAAAATCTGTTTTCGCTAAAAATTCAACTACTTTTTTGGCTGAAACATCAAATATTACATTTTTCGTGGAAAAATATTTTTTTTAATCTAAAATTTAACTACTTTCGTAGAAAATTCATCCATTTGGTTCGAATTTATTTTTTGTTGTTGTGAATACGAGTGCTTTTTTGTTGTTAATTCATCTTTTTGTTTAAAAAAAATCATCTGTTTTGGTGGAAATTTTCATTTTTTTGTATTAAAAACTTAAATATTTCGTTCACAATTAATAATATGTTTTGGTTGAGGATTCAGCTACTTTGTTGTGAAAATTTGTCTTCTTTAGTGCAATTAAACTGTTTTTTATTTAAAATTAAAATGTTTTTTGGTTGAAAACTAATTTTTTGGGGGCAAAATAATCTTTTTGCTTGAATATTAAACTATTTTGTTAAAAATTGGTCTCCATTGATTTAATTTAACTGTTTTTTATGTAAAATTGAAATATCTTTTGGTTAAAATATTAGCTTTAAAATTATGTGTTAAAAATTCATATATAAAGGATTTGTTCGAAATTAATTTTTTGGTTGAAGATTCATGATTTAAGTATAAAATGCATCTTTTTATTTGAACATTCTACTAACTTGTTTATAGAATAGTATTTTTAGTGGAAATTTAAAGCTAATTAAAGTATTAAGTTGAAAATTCGTATTTTTTAGTCAAAATTACGATTTTCGGTGTAAAATTATTCTTTTTAGTTTGAAATTTTACTGTTCTGTTAAATATTAGTCATTTTTATTTGAAAATTCGCCTTTTCTTAGTAAAAAATTAATTTTTTGGTGGAAAATGATTTCTTTTTTTGAAAATTAAACTATTAACATTTTCGATGAGAATTTAAATAAAATTACTTGACAGGTTAACTAATTTGGTAAAATTTAATTTTTTCGTTGAAGATTCATGATTTCAGTATAAAATCAATCTTTGTGGATGATAATTTGAGTAATTAGTGTAAAAATTATTATTTTTTAGTTGAAAATTAATTTTTTTAACTGAGAACTTGTTTTTTCCATTTTTTGTTTAAAATTGGTCTTTATACGTTTAAAATTCAACTATTAGGTTGAAAATTGATGTATTTTGTTGAAAATTGATCTTTTTCAGTAGCAAATTAAGTTTTTCTGGGTAAAATTATTCTTTTTGTTTGGAAATATCACAAATTTGTTAAAAATTAATCATTATTAGTTGAAAATGCGTATTTTTTTAGTAAAAAATTAAAGTCTTTTAAAAATTATATATATAATATAATAAAAAATATATTTTCTTAAAAAGGTGAGTGCTCATCAATTGGTGGAGGAGACGCTCCATCTGCGGTCGAAACTCCCGAACGGATTGAAGATTTGCAAAAATTGGATAAGAAGATTCAAGTTTTGCAGAAACAGAAAGAATTATCCTCACAGTGAGTGGATTTTGATGAAGATTGAGAGAATTTTATAATGGTGCCTTATAGAAATTAAATTTCCTAATTAGGTCCGTCCATAAAAAGCAAATTTAATTTAATTAATTGATAAGATTGAGATTTTACGAGATTCAGAAGATAGTTTATTTAGTTTTTCACCTTGCATGATGAATTTAGAATTATGATTTCGTTAGCAGAGAGAAATTTTGATTGGATTCTTATTCAAGAATTAATTTAATTGATTCGCCGTTTTCCGTTCCAGGGTGGATCAATTTCCTGCCAGATTTATTGTTGATATTACTTTTAAGATTATTTTCATTTCAGTATTCTTATATTTCTAAGGTAATATTTAATTATACTGCATGTAATTCTTAATTGAGATATGACGGTATGGATTTTTGGATGATTGGCAACACGAATCTCTCTCGAATTATTTATACAAATATTTGTTAAAGAGGTTTTGTATACGTAAATTTGATTTATAGTTACAAATAAATGTTCATATTCATTAAATAATATTTTATTATAGATTATTTTCAGGTGCATTTATTTATTTTAGGGCTTTTAGTGATTTTCGCTCGAAATTAGGATTTTCCTTCATAAACTAATATTAGCTAGAGATGTTCCAATATTATATATTTAACAACAAAATTGTTTATAAGCAAATTCTTTGTGATGAAAATGTTTTCTATGATTTTCCATAATCATACGTTATGTCTAGTTATATTGCAAGAAAATTGAATGAAAATTATATGATGTTAAACAAAATTTCTCTTATAAGATTATAATTGTTTATATTATAAACAAAATTTATGAACAAATGCAGTAATCATGTATTTTTCAAAAAAAATTCTCGGAAGGAAAATTCGGTTTTTTTAATGCCAGTCATTTTAGATGGGAACTTGATGGGAATTTCAGCAACATTCATAATAAGTTGATAAATTTTTATATTTCTTTAAACAAATTTGATGAACAAATTCATTAATCAGGCATTCGTCTACAGAAAAATTCGTTTTTTTCTATGTCAACAGTTCTAATTAAGATATAAAAAAAAAATTTTCATCGATACATGCTCGAATAATGCATTTGTTTATTAAATATATTTTTAAAAATCATAAAATTTGTCAACTCATCATGAATGTTGCCGAATTTATTATGAAGATCCCAATTAAAAGTCTGATATCGAAACAAAAAAGAATTTTTCCTTCGACAGATTCCCCAATAATGTTTTTGTTTATTAAATTTGTTTTTAAAAAATCATAAAATTGATCAAGAAATTATGAATTTTGCTTAAATTGTCATGAAGTTTCCAACTGAAAAGACTGCCATTGAAAAAAACCGAATTTTTCTGTCGACAAACGCCCGAATAATGCATTTTTAAATTAAATTTGTTTAAAAAATCTTAAAATTAATCAACAAATTATGAAGTTTGCTAAAATTTTCATAAATTTCCTAATTGAAAAAAATGGAAATAGAAAAAAAACGAATATTTCTGTCGAAAAATGCCTGATTACTGCATTTGTATATTGAATTTATTTATAATATAAACAATTATAATGAGAAAAGAATTTATTTTGATATAATATTGTTTCCATTTTAATTTCTTGCAACATGACTTGAAAAAACGTGTATTTATGGAAAATCGTAGACAAAATTTTGTCAACAAATAATTTGTTGATAACCATTTTTTTCTATATTGTCTAATATCAGAATCTCTTTAAATAATGCTATTTTATGCAACAAAGGCGATTTCAACCATTTTCTTGTTATTGGCGAACACCGGGAAAGTCAAATAAAAAAGGCCATTTTTTCTCATTATTGTTTATTTATTAAAAAAAATTGAAAACCTGATTCAAAAATCAGGCTGGACAACTCTCTTAGAAATCTTATTAGATTTTTTTTTCCAATTTCAAAACCAAAAACTTTTTTTTTTAAATAATCTTGTAGGGCGTTAAGAAAGAAACATTTTTCTTCTCTTGACTTTTTGACAAAAACAAGAGGGGTCAAATTTTACACAAATCTAATACCTTCTCTGATGAGAATGTAAAAATGTAGGTTGTGCTCATTTTTTTTGCCAGAAATTAGCATTTTTAAGCAGAAATCGTGATTAAGGCCTCCAATTTTCAACATTTTTAAAACCATTTTTAGACAGTTTTTACTTTTATTCACATTTTTCACCAGAAACCAGTTATTTAAATAAATTAGATTTTAAAGATCGAGAAGATTCACAATTTACACCGGAAATTGTTTTTTAATTAGTCAAATATGCTTCTTGCTTGTCTTATTGGTTTAAAAACCCCTCCCTTTTGGTATAAATTCTAAATTTTTAAAATAAAAACTTTCGTAGAAAATTCAACTATTTCATACAAATTAAATTTTTTTGTTAAAAATTTGACTTTTTTTAAAATTCTTATTTTTGGGTTAACAATTAATGTATCTCTTTTGGCAGAAATCTTATCTTTTTCTTTTTTTAAAATGTCTTTTTGGTTTAAACATCAATTTCTTTTGTTAGAAATTTCATATTTTTTGGTTAAAACATCAAATATCACATTTTTTGTTGAAAAATAATATTTTGATCGAAGATTTAACTACTTTCGTAGAAAATTCATCTGATTGGTTCAAATTAAATTTTTGTTTAGAAATCTCGTATTTTTGTTTATAAAAAAATCATCTCTTTTGGAAAAAATTTAATCTTTTTTTGTTAAAAACTTAAACTGAAAAGTAAAAATTATTAAAAATAAAAATAAGTTTTAGTTGGAAATTTAAATATTTGTTTTTAATTAAATTTTTTTTCGAAAATTCATCTTTTTTTATTTATTTTTTTATTTTGAAAGCTCGTCTTTTTGGTTTAAAAATTAGTTCGTTTCTTTTTGTAAAAATTGCATCTGTTTTTTTTGTTTTGTTAAAAACTTAACGATTTGGTTTAAAATTAAAAATCCAGTTTTTGTTGAAGATTCAACTGCTTTGGTAGAAAATTCAACTAATTGGTTCAAATTTAACTTTTTTGTTGAAAATTCCACTGTTTTTTTTTATAAAATGGCGGTTTAGTTTATAAATGCATCTCTATTTGGTATAAGTTTTATCTTTTAAAATAAAAATATTTTTTGGTTGAAATATCAAATATGACATTTTTCGTGAAAAAATACATTTTTTGATCGAAGATTGAACTACTTTCTTAAAAAATTCATCCATTTGGTTTGAATTTAATTTTGTTGTTGAAAATTTAACTGTTTTATTTTAATTTATCTTTTTGGTTTAAAGAATCATCTCTGTAGGTAGAAATTTCTTTTTTTTTTTTGTTAAAAAATTAACTGTTTGGTTCAAAATTTAGCAACAGTTTTGGTTGACGATTCCGCTACTTTGCTGTGAAAAGTTGTCTTTATCGGTTCAATTCAATTGTTTTTTATTTAAAATAATATTTTTTTAATATCAAATATAATATTTTTCATTTAAAAAACGTGTAGTTGCCAATTAATCTTTTATGTTGTAAATTCAAGTGCTTTTATAGAATATTCATATTTTCGGGTCAAAAACAAATAGGAAATTTGTTTTAAATTTTTTATTTTTTGACATGAAGATTCCAAAATTTGGTTGCATTTTTTATTTTTTGTTACTGAAAATTCTTTCTCGGTTGATACTTTAACTATTTTGTTGAAAACTTGTCTTCTTAATTGAATTCAATTGTTTAAATTGTTTTAAATTAATCTTTTTTTTAGTTAGAAATTTAACTAATTTATTAAAAATTAGTATTATTATTAGTATTTTGTTAAAAAAATTACTGTTGATTGAATTTAACTATTTTTTTTATTTAAATTTGAAATCTCTTTTGGTTCCAATAGAAACTATTAAATTTTTCTTTGAAAATTTAAGTATACTTAGTTGAAACTTTAACTAATTTGTTAAAAATTAATTTTTTTGTTTGAAGATTCATGATTGTAGTATAATATTTATTTTTTTGGTTGAAAATTGATCTAGCTTATTTAAAAATTATTATTTTTTAGTTAAAAATTAATTTTTTCAACTGGAAATTTGTCCCTTCCATTTTTGGTTGAAAATTGGTCTTTTAAATTAATAAACTAAGTTTTTCTGTGTAAAATTATTCTTTTTGATTGAAAATTTCACTAATTTGTTAAAAACTATTCATTTGGAGTTGAAAATTAAATATTATATTTCTTAATTTAACTTTTTATTTGAAAATTGATCTGTACTTTTTCAGAAAATGTATTTTTGGTTTTTAAATTAATCTTTTTTGGTATAAATATTATTTTTTTGTTTGAAATATCAAATATGACATTTTTCTTGAAAAAATAATTTTGTGAATCGAGGATTTAACTACTTTCATCGAAATTTCACCCATTTAGTTCAAATTAAATATGATGTTGAAAATTTAAATTTTTTTTTCATTTCGTCTTTGGCTTATAAATGCATCTCTTTTTGGTAGAAATTTTATCCTTTAAAATTAAAATATTTTTTGGTTAAAATATCAAATATGAAATTTATCGTGGAGAAATCAACTATTTGGTTCAAATTTAACTTTTTATTTGAAAATCCCTCTGTTTCTTTTTCAGAAAATTTATTTTTGGTTTTCAAATTAATTTTTTTTTTGTAGAAATGTTATTTTTTTGTTGAAATAACAAATATAACATTTTTCGTTGAAAACAAATTTTGTGGATCGAGAATTTAACTGCTTTCGTAGAAAATTCGGTTAAAACCTTAACTAAGATTAAATATAATATAAAATTAAATATAATAAATAAACATATTTTTTGCTTAAAATATTAAATATCACCTTTTTCATTGAAAAAGGCATATTTTTGGTCGTTTTGCTTAAAATTTCAACACTTTTCTTGGAATGTCGTCTACATGGGTTGAAAATTTAACTTTTTTGGTGGAAAAGTCACATTTTCGGGTTGAAAATAAATAGAAAATTTGTATCAAATTTCAAATTTATTGACTTGAAGATTCAAGAATTGGGTTGATTTTTTGTCTTTATTGATTGAAAATTCTTCCTTGGTTGACACTTCAACTTTTTTTTTTAAGTTCTCTTCGCTAATTGAATTTAACTGTTCTTCATCTTTTTTTGTTTGTAAATTTAAATAATTTTTAAAAAATGATTATTATTAGTGGAAAATTAATTTTTCTACTGAAAATTTCACCATTCCATTTTTTTATTGAAAATTAATCTTTATTTTTTGAAAGCTCAACTATTAAGTTGAAAAGTAATCCTTTTTTTTAGTAAAAAATTCATCTTTTTGATTATTTAAAAAAATTATATTTCAAAGAAGATTCACAATCGGAAATGTTTTTTACTGGTGATTTTGAAAAAAATGCACAAGTATTAAATATTAATTCTAACGTTTATCAATTTTCATAAATTATAAAATAATATTATTCTTGCTTGTCCTTTTGGTTTAAAAATTCTGCTCTATTGGTAGAAATTTTATCATTCGAAAATAAAAATATGTTTTGTTTGAAATATTAAATATGACATTTTTAGTAGAAAAATAATTTTGTTTATCGAAGGTTTAACTGCTTCCGTAAAAAATTCAACTATTTCGTCAAAATTGAACCGTTTTTTTGAAAATTCTTCTGTTTTTTATTGTTTTTTTTAGAAAATTCGCCTTTTTAGTGAAAAAAGATCATATTTTTTGGTTGAATGTTGAACTGTTGGATTTCAAATTAATAATCCGTTTTGATTGAAGATTTAACTATTTTGGTAGAAAATTCAACTGTTTGGTTCAAATTTAACTTTTTTGTTGAAAATTCACATTTTCCTGTTGAAAATAAATAAAAAATTTTGTTGAAGATTCAATTTTTTTTACTTGTAGATTCAACAGTTTGGTTGAAATTTTTTTTTTTATTCATGGAAATTTGTTTTTTCTTGTCTAATTGAATTTAACTGTTTTTGATTTAAAATTTTAGTATAAAATTCATCTTTGATTAGTTAAAAATTTTACTAATTCATTAGAAATGAGTATTTTTAGTTGAAAATTCATATTTTTAGAAAAAAAATTAATGTTTTTGGTAGGAAATTAATCTTTTTTGTTAAAAATTCAACTATTTTGTTAAAAATTTGTCTTCGTTGATTGAATTTAACTATTTTTCATTAAAAATTGAATTCTCTTTTGGTTAAAATATCAACTATTACATTTTTCGACGAGTATTAATAATTTTTGGTTAAAAATTCAATTACTCAGTTGAAAGTTTACCAAAGTTAAAAATTAATTTTTTTATTGTAGATTCGAGATCTTAGTATAAAATTCATCTCTTTGTTGGAAAATTAATTTTTTAACTAAAAATTTGACCATTTCATTTTTGGTTGAAAAATGATCTCTATTAGTTGAAAGTTCAACACTTGTGTTGAGATTCGTCTTTTTCGTAAATAATGAATTTTTTTGGTGAAAAAAATCTTTTTGGTTAGAAATTTCAATATATCATTAAAAATGAGTATTTTTTAGTTGAAGATTAAATTTTTCAACTGAAAATTTAAAGATTCTATTTTTCTTTGACAATTAATCTTTATAGTTCAAAATCAAACTATTTGATTGACATTTTATATAATTTGTTCAGGATTTATCTATTCTGGTAGAAGATTAATGTTCTGGGTACAAAATTCTCATCTTTTTAGTTAAAATTCGTCTTTTTTGCATGAATATTCAACTCTTTAGTAGGAAATTTAACTATTTCATAAAAAATTATTATTTTCAGTTGCAAATTAATCTTTATCATTTGAAAATTTAACTATTTGGTTGAAAAACTCTTGTATTTTGTAGAAAATTATTATTTATTGGTAAAAAATTAATTTCTTTTCCGGAAAATTAATCTTTATTGGTTTGATATTCACCTATTTGTTTATAAATTAAACTTTTATTAGGAATTTATATTTTTCAGTTGAAAAATCATTTTTATTTCTTGTTTGTTTGAAAATTTAACTATTTTGGTACAAATTATTATTTGTTAGTTAGAAATTAATAATAATCTATGATTTGTGCGCAGAATCCAAATAAATAAATAATTTATATTGTTTTAATTCAGTTTGAAAATAAAAAATCCAAAAATGTAACAGTTAAATTTTCAGTTAAAAATGGGATATACAAAAAAATAATTAAAATTTCAACGGAAGAAATTAGTTTTTATCTAAAAAAAAAAATGAAATAAAGTAAAACAATTTCAACCAAAATTGAAGAAGTTAAATTTTAATTTAGAAAATTAAATTTCATCAGAAAAGAGAACGAATTTTTAACAAAATGTTTTAATTTTCAACCAAAGAAATGAATTTACAAACAAAAAAAATAATATTCTACGAAATAATTTTCTATCAAAAAGAAAAATTTTCAACTGAAAAGAAAATATTTTTCAACCAAAGAAAAACAAATATTTAACTCAAAATGGAATAGTTAAATTTCGTTTAAAAAATTAATTTTCAAACAACAAAAAAACGAATTTTCAAGAACACCGGTACATTTTCAATAATTTTTAAATAAAAATTACAATATTCTTAAAAAAATATGAATATAAAAAAAACATTAATTTTAAACCATTTAGTTTAATTTTTAACTGAAAAAGATAAGCTTTTAACCAATGATAGAATATTTTAATTATCTATCAAAAAATAACTTTGGACAAAAAAAAAAGATAAATTTTAACCAAAAAGATGAATTTTCAAAAAATTTATTTTTTAACTGAAAATTTAATTAAATATGCTTGAGTTTTCAGTTAAAAAATTGATTTGTCAACAATATAATTCAATTTCCAACTGAAGAAATTAATTTTCAACAAGAAACAGAAAGAATTTTTAACGAATTATTTAAATTTTCAACCAAAGAAATGGATTTTTAAAGAAAAAGAATAATTTTCTAACAAATAATTTGTTATCAAAAAGATGAATTTTGACCAAAAAAATTTCAACCATTTTTAAACAAGATTAATAATACTGTATCAAAAAATACAAATTTCCAATAAAATACATGAATTTAAAACCAAATAGTTGAATTTCTAACTAAAAAATATGTTGATACTGAGTTAAAAAATAATTTTGGACAAAAAAAGAAGAATTTTAAACAAATAGATGAATTTTCAAACAAGGAAAATAATTTTCTACCAAAAACTCGAATTTTCAACTAAAAAAATACATTCTTCAAATGAAAATGTAATTAAGAATATGCTAGAATTGTTAGATCCAAATTTTAGTTTGTAAAGAAAAAATAAAGAATTATTAACTAAAAAATATTTAACTCAACTAAAAAGGCAAAATTTTCAAAAAAAGGATGAATTTCTATCAAAAAGACTTCATCCAAGAAAAATCAATTTTAACCCGAAAATATAGTATTTTTTCGCTGAAAAAATCATTTTCATGCATAAAGTCACAATTTTTGTTAAGAATTTGTATAAAAGAAGCTATTTTTCATTGATTAAACTTGAATTTTCGCGGGACTTTGACTAGAACAGCGCTATCTAGCGGCTCGTAAACTCACCAAGTTAGTCATGTCTGCTCATGTCATGTGACGACCTGTCGTGTGCATTGTTGATCGAAGTGTCAGCCAGTGTCCAGTACCTTCTTTTTTCGAAGGAAATCAGAATATTCGTCAAAAATGGGAGCTGCAGCGGCACCAGTATTAATTTTTACAATTCTGTGGGGAGCGGTCGGAATTGCGTTGCCTATTTTCGTACCAAAAGGACCTAATCGCGGGTAAGTTACTCCAAAAATTTCCAAGGCCCATCCCACAATTTCAGAATTTGGGTGTCTCTTAAATGGATTAAAAAATTACTAATTTCATTTTAAACTATGATTAAAATCACCTTGAATATTTATTTAGATACGGCTGAGATTTTCAAAAGTTATTTTTTTTTTTGCAAAATCTAACCTATTAAAGTTGCGATCGATTTCGATTTTAGAAGCTCCTATTTCCCGTATTTTAAAGTAAATTTCTCTAAATCTTTACTAAATTAAGGTAACCAGACTTCCTGATTTACTATTTTTGTGCTTTCTCCTCTGAATTTTCATGTCGGAAGTTCCGAAAACGAAAATTTGCAATTTTGATTGAGTGGACCTAAATTTTATTAAAAATTTCTCAGCACAATTTCATTTTGACTGTTCAATTGAATTTAAAAAAATTGATATGCGGAATTAACAAATTAACGATTCCACAAATATTTTCATTTTTTCAAATCGAAGAATTAAAAAAAAATAATATAAAAAGATGAAATTTTAACCAAAAGAAATTAATTTTAAAACCAAAAAAATTTTTAATACAAAATAAAAATTTCGAATAATTAATTTCAGAATAAATTGGCGTCATATTAAAAGATAATTTAGTTTTAAAATATTTGTAACCTTCTTAAAACTTCTAAAATTCCTAAATATCTTTTAAACTGACTGGATTAATTCCTAAAATTATCTTAAAATCTGTCTAATTCATTTTTTACAAATTTGGAAATCAATCAATATTTCATTTCGCAAATCTTCAAAAAACTAGATTTCGTGTGAGTTTTTTAAAATGTTCTCCAATTTTTTTATTATTTTTGATATTATAACTTTTAAAATGATTGTCTTTTGTCAATTTTCGAAGCATTTGGGTACGATTTGTTAACTTTGTAAATATCCTTTTTAGATAAATTTTCTAAAATAAAAAAGAAACCTTAAAAATTTTCCCAGAAATTTTTTATTCTATTGAAACATTTCAAACTGGTATAAACACATTTTTTTTAATCTTAAAAATGTACATTCTACTTTAATTATTTTCTATTAATTATTGGTTTAAAATTCCATTGCTTTATTGAAAATTTGTCTTTTTGGATTGCAAATTCAACGGTTTCGTCGAATTTTAAATATTTTGTTGGAAATTCGTGTTTTTTAGTTGAATTCAACTTTTTCTAGGTTTTACATCAAGATCTTTTTTGGCTGAAGTATCAATTATTGCATTTCTCGTTGAAAATTATACTATTTTGTTAAAAATTAATTTTTCTAGTTGATTAATCATTATAATTCAAAAAACTTTTTTTCTAAATGTAACTATTCTGTTGAAAATCTAATATTGTTAACTAAAGATTAGAATATTACATTTTTTGTTAAAAGTTTATTTTTTTTAACTGAAAATTCGTTTTTCTTGGTTGAATTCAACCATTTTAAATGGCTTCAAATTAAAATATTTTTTGGTTGACATAATAACTGTCACATTTTCGTTGAAAATGCTACTACTTTATAAAAATGTTGTTGATTCTTTGTCATTTTAATACATTTTTAATTGAAAATTTAACGATTTTATTGCAAATTCTTTTTTATTCTTGTAAAAAATTACTTTTTCAAACTGAAAATGTATCTTTTTTTGTTGTTAAAGATTCGTCTTATTGTAGAAAATTAATCTTTCTTGTTGAAACCCCATCTTTTTGGTCATAAATTCAATTACTTGGTTCAAAATTATTATTTTTTGTAAAAAATAATTGAGAAGAAGTAGAATATTTACCTTTTAGTTGAAGAATTTCATTTCTTTGGTTGACAATTTAACTATTTTGTAACAAATTTGTTTTTCAATTGTTAAAAATTAATTTTTCAACTGTAAATATAAATTACATTTTTGGTGAAAAATTGATCTTTTTTTATTGAAAAATTCGTGTACTGTTGAATATTCGTTTTTTCCTTGTCGAAAATTAAACTATTTGTACGAATATTAACTATTTTCTTGAAAATTCGTGTTCTTTAGTTGAATTCAACTATTTTAGGCGGTTTTAAATTTAAATAATTTTTATTTGAAATTTCACCTATTACATTTTTTGCTGGAAATTAAACTACTTTGTTAAAAATTCTTTTTTAATGCTTTTTCATTTTAGTTTAAAAACCTCGTTTTCTTTGAAAATTTAATTATTTTATTGAAAATTTGTCGTTTCGGCAGAGAGTTAATTTTTATGGTTCTAAATTCATATTTATGGTCGAAGATTTAAATATTTGGTTAAAAATGCCTGGTTTTTTTTAAAGATTCGTCATTTTAGTTTCAAATTCATCTATTTGTTTAAAATTTATTTTGATTGAAGATTCATCATTATAATTGGAAATTCATTTCTTTTGCTAAAAATATAACTATTTTGTTAAATTTTTTTTTTAATTAATTTTTTCGATTAAAATTTAACTATTCCGTTTTCGGTTGACAATTTTTCTCCTTTATTGGAAAATTAATTTCTTTTATTAAAAATTTAACTATAAAGTTTATTGTTGGAAATTCATCTTTTGTGGTAGACTATTAATCTTCTTCTTGAAAAAAAAACTATTCGAATTTGGGTTGAAAATTTATCTTTTTTAGTTGAAAATTAGTCTTTTTGGTAAAAATATTATTTAATTTATTTATATTAAATGTTCTCTAATTTTTTATTATTTTTGAAATTATAACTTTTAAAATGATTGTTTTTTTTTTAGAATTTTAGAAATAATTGGGAATGTTTTGATAACTTCGTAAATATTCTTTTCAAATAAATTTTTGTCCTCATTTTAGTTGAACAATCATTTTTTGTTGTTAAAAATTTAACTTTATTTTTTTCAGAATTCTGCAAGTGATCCTAATGCTAACAGCTTTCACATGCTGGTTATTGTAAGTTAATTTTTGTGATTGCGGAAAATGTAAATTAATTTTAAATTATATTCTGGTACCCTAAAATTTTTAATTTTTAGCTGGCTGTGTTGCTACATGGCCCAGATGAACCCGTTGATCGGACCAGCGTTAAAAAATAATACGCTTTTATTAATGGCCCGAGAATGGGTAAGAAATTAAACATACGATAAACAATTCATAAGATAAGGGGCCGTCCATAAAATAGGTTTTATATTCCCTAACTTTCCTTCACTTTTCCCTGATCGTTATAATATTTTCTTTCAGGTTGACTTCCTGACCAAAGAACTTAATTTTCAACCAGAAAGATAAATCTTCAACCTATAAGATTAATTTTCTACCAAAAAGACGAATTTAGGTTGAAAATTGATCTATTTTTTCGAAAATGCTTTTTCTTTGGCTTGAAATTTAATTTTTTTAAACTATAAATGTAACTGTTCTATTTGCGGTTAAAAATTTATATTTTTTGATTGAAAAATAATCTTTTTTACTTGCAAATCCAAGTAGTTGGTGAAAATTAATTAATTTGTTGGAAAATGTTATTAGGGATCGTCCATATATTACGTAAGACATTTTTCTTTTGTTTATATCGCTGTGTCCTTTTCAACTTAATAAAAATATTATTTTCGTCTTTATTCAAACAACAGAAAAACGTCTTACGTAATATATGGACAATCCCTTATTTTGTCAAAGAATCATCCTTCTTGATCAAAAGTTCAACGATTTATTTTAATTTCATATATTTTGCGGGATGTTCTTTATCTTTATTAGAAAATTAATCTTCTTCTTACGTTAAAAAATCATCTCTTTGATGAAAATTCGGTTTTTTTCTGTTTTTTAAGAATTAATTTTCTTTTAAATACAAACGTAACTTTAATTTTTCGTTGAAAATTGCTATTTTTAATTGAAAAATTATCGCGTTTAGTTGAAAATTTACATAGTGGATTGAAAATTAATGTATTTTGTTGAAAATTCTTCGTTCTGTTAGAAAATTAATATTCTTGGTTGAAAATTCATCCTTTTGGTAAAAAATGCAAACTGTTTATCTCAAAATTATTCTGTTTTGGTTAAGGATTCAACTATTTTGTGGAACAATAATATTTTTTGGTTAGATTAAACAGTTTTTTTTTTATTTCAAGTTAAATTTTTGTTTGGTTAATATATGAACTATTGCATTTTGTTAAGAATTAAACTATTTATTGATCATTATTTTGATGAAAATTCATTTGTTTTGCCGTTTCAACTTAATTTTTTTTTATTTGGCAGTTGAACTATTATATTTGTTTTCTTGGCTTGAAAATTTAACAATTTAATTAAAAATTAAACTAGTTGGTTGAAATTGAACTTTTTTATTGAAAATTCGTATATTTTGGTGGAAAACTCAATTATTTGGTTGCAAATTAACTTTTTGTTGAAAATTCGTGTTTTTTATTGAAAATTTTGGTGAAAAATGTAATTATTTGGTTAAAAATTCGAGAATTTCATTTTTGGTTGAAGATTCAACTATTTTGGTAGAAAATTCAACGATTTTGCTAAAAATTAAACTATTTATTTGAAAATAATTTTGATGAAAATTTGCTTCTCAGTTGTGAAAAATGAATTTTTTATTTTAAAGTTTGAATGTTCCATTTTTTAATGAAAATATGTCCTTTATAAGTTGAAAACTCAACTATTTGTTAGAAAAATAATATTTTTGGTTTAAAAATACAACTGTTTGGTAAATAATATTATTCGCCTTTTTGGCATCAAAACCCGATCTTTTTTTAATTCATGTATTTTGTTGAAAATTTTTCTTTTTCAATTAAAGATTCACCGCTTTTGTTGAAAATTTAACAATTTTTTATTGAACAATTGTTGTTTTTTTGTAGATAACAATTTACTTTTTTAACTGAAAATTTAACTTCCGTTTTTGTTAGGAATCGTTTCCTTCATAAGTTTAAAATATAAATATTTGGCAGATAATTGATGTATTTTACTAAACATTCGTATTTTTGTGTAGAAAATTAATCTTCTTTTTTTAAATTAATTTTTTTAATTTTTAATCCAAAAGTTCCATTCTTGGTTAAAAACTAATATATTCTGGCTGAAATACAAACTATTTGATTGTAAATTCATATTTATTACTAAGAAGTTAATGCTTTTGTTACAAATTTAGCTTTTCGGTTTTAAAATCAACAATTTTCTAAAAAAATTCTACATTATCTTGAAAACTTAAATCTTTTGTTAAAAATTCGTCTTTTTGGTTAAAAAATTAATCTTCCTTATGGAAAATTCATCTACTTGTTTGAGGATTCAATTATTTTATTAAAAATACGCCTTTTTTTCTTTGAATTCAATTGATTGAAAATGTGTTGTTTTTTCAGGTAAAACTTCATTTTTCATCTGAAAATTTAACGATTCCATTTTGGGTTAAAAAATTCTATTTTTTCAGTTTAAAAATTCTCTATTTGGTTATGATTTCATCTTTCTTGATTAAAAATGAACGTTCTTTTTAAAAATTATTTTTTTCGGACTGGTCTCTGTTCTGAAAAATTATTCTTTTTGGGAAGAAAATTAATCTTCTTTGTTAAAAATTCAACTATTTTATTAAAGTTATCTTTTTTGGTTAAAAATTAAACTATTTATTTAATCATTATTTCGATGAAAAATCTTCGTTTTTTTTCGTGGTTCAAAATTATTTTTTTTTTTTATTTGAAAGTTGAATTATTCCATTTTTTGTTGAAAATTTATCCTTTATTACTAAAAAATTTAACTATTTGGCAGAAAAAGATTTTTTTGTTGAATAATCATACTTTGATGTTAAAAAACACACTCTTTGGTAGAAAATTCTTCTTTTTGGCTTAAAAATTTAACAATTTGGTTTAAAATTTCACTAGTTAATTGAAAATTTACTTTTTTTCAAGTCTTTCTTTAATGGTTGAAAATTCAATTGTTTTGTAGATAATATTATTCGCCTTTTTGACATTAAAAATCAAAATCCAACCATTTTTTCTGAATTCATGTATTTTATTAAAAACTTGTCTTTCTTTATATCTAAAAATTTACTTTTTTATCTGATAACTTTTTTATGTTTGTTTGAGAATCTTTTCGTCACGAGTTGAAAATTCAACTATTTTGTAGATCATTCAAGTATTTCGTTTAAAAAATCTTGTTTTATGTGTAGAAAAATAATCTTCCTTGCTGAAAATATATCTATTTGGTTGAGAATTCAACTGTTTTGTTAAAAATTTGTCTTTTGGTTGAGTTCAAGTGGTTAAAAATCATTTTTTCAAAATAAAAATTAATTTTTAAAGTTTGAAATCTGACATTTTCATTTTTGGTTAAAAACTGATCTTTCCTGGTTGAATAATTTGTCTTTTTTTTCTTTAAATTCAACGGTTGACGATTTATTTTTCGGTTAAAAATTAATTTTTTGTTTGAAAATTTATTGATTCCATTTTGGGTTAAAAGTTTGTATTTTTTTAGTTAAAAATTTCTATATTCGTTTATAAATTCATCTTTCTTGGTTAAGAATAAACATTCTTTTTGAAAATTCTTTTTTTTTTTGGTTTAAGTCAACTTTTTTTTTAAATTTGACTTTTTAGCATGAAAACTCGTCTCTTTTATTGAAAATTCTCCTTTTAGGGAAGAAAATTAATCTTCTTTTTTAAAAATTAATCTTGTTTGTTAAAAATTCAACTATTTTATTAAAGTTATCTTATTTTAGATACACATTAAACTATTTATTTGATAATTATTTTAATGAAAATTCGTTTTTTTTGTGATTAAAAATTAGTTTTTTAATTTGAAGGTTGATCTTATCCCATTTTTTTGAATTATTTTTCGGGGGTTAAATAACTCACCTGCTTGGTAGAAAATTCTTCTTTTTGGCTTGAAAATTAAAAAATTTGGTTGAAAATTCCACTATAGTTAATTAAAAATTTACTTTTTAGTGGGAAATTCTTTAATTATTAAAAATTCCATTGTTTTGTAGATAATATTATTCGCCTTTTTGACGTCAAAATCCAACCATTTTTTCTTAAATTCATGTATTTTCTTGAATATTTATCTTCTTTAATTAAAGATTCACCACTTTATTAGAAAATTTGACTATTTTGTTGAAAAATTGTTGTTTTTTTATGGCTAAAAATGTACTATTTTATCTGATAACTTTTTCATTTCTGTTTGAGAATGTTTTCGTCACGAGTTGAAAATTCAACTATTTTGTAGATAATTCAAGTATTTCATTTGAAAATTCTTGTTTTATGGGTAGAAAATTAATATTCTTTGCTGAAAATTCATCTGTTTGGTTGAGAATTCAACTGTTTTGTTAAAATTTCGTCTTTTGGTTGAGTTCAAGTGGTTGAAAATCATTTTTTTCTATTAAAAATTAATGTTTAAAGTTTAAAATTTGCCAGTTTCATTTTTGGTTAAAAGCTGATCTTTCCTGATTGAATATTCCACTATTTGGTTATAAATTCATCTTTCTTGATTAAAAATTATCGTTAATTTTGTAAATTAATTTTTTTGCATTTAAAAGTCAACTTTTTTCTAAAAGATTGGACTTTTTGGCTTCTTTTTGGAAATAAAATTAATCTTCTTTGTTAAAAATTAAACTATTTGATAATTATTTTGATGAAAATTCGTTTTTTTTTGTGATTAAAAATTAGTTTTTTAATTTGAAGGTTGATCTATTCCATTTTTTATATAATTTTTTGGGGGACTAAAAACTCAACTGCTTGATGGAAAATTCTTCTTTGTGGCTTTGAAATTTTATTTTTGATGTTTAAAGTCTAACAGATCCATTTTTTGTTTAAAGTTCATCTTTTCAGGTTGAATAATCAACTATTTGATTGAAAATTCATCTTTATTTATTGAAAATTCATTTTTTCCGTTTTAAAAGTCAACTCTAAAAATTCGTATTTTTGGGTACATAATTAATTTTATTTGTTGAATATTAAACTGCTTGTTTGAGGACTTAACTATTTTATTTAAAATTTGTATTTTTTTTTCTTTCAATTCAACTGGTTGAAAACTTTTTTTGTTTTGTGTAAAAATTATTTTTTTATCTGAAAATTTAACGATTCCTTTTTGGGTTAAAAACTTGTCTTTTTTTAAGTTGGAAATTTCTTTATTTGGTTATAAATACATCTTTCTTGATTAAAAACTAAGCTGCTTTTTGAAAATTTATTTTTTCGGGCTTAAAAGTCTTTTATTCTAAAAGATTTGACTTTTTGGCTTAAAAACTTGTCTCTTTTATTAAAAATTCATCTTCTGGGGAAGAAAATTAATCTTATTAGTTAAAAATTAATATTTTTTGTTGAAAATCCATTTATTTTGTTAAAAATTTAATTATTTCGTTAAAATTTTAATTATTTTGTTAAATATTCAAATATTTTATTAAAGTCATCTTTTTTTGGTTAAAAATTAGTTTTTAAATTTGAAGGTTGATGTATTCCATTTTTTTGTAGAAAATAATTTTTTTTGGTTAAAAACTCAACTGTTTTGTAGCAAATTCTTTTTTTTTTGTCTTGAAAATTAAACAATTTGGTTGAAAATTTTACTATAGTAAATTGAAAATTAACTTTTTAGTGGAAAATTCTTTTTTTTAAGTTAAACATTCGAGTGTCTTGTAGATAAAATTGTTCTCCTTTTTTACATCGAAATTCAACCATCTTTGTTTAATTCATATATTTTGTTGAACATTTGTCTTCTTTAATTAGAAATTCACCGCTTTAGTTGAAAAATTGTTTTTGTTTTTGGTAATTCAAAATTTGCTTTTTATCGGAAAATTTAACTTTTCCATTTCTCTTTGAGAATGTTTCCGTCATAAAATGAAAATATAAATATTTGGTTGATAATTCATGTATTTTCTTGTTAAAAGCTAATCTTTTAAGGTTGAATATTCAACTATTTGATTAAAAATTCATCTTTATTAATTGAAAATTGAAGTTTTCTTTGAAAATTCATTTTTTCCGTTTTAAAAGTCAATTTTAAAAATTCGTATTTTTGGGTACAAAATTAATTTTATTTGTTGAACATTCATCTGCTTGTTTGAGAACTCAACTATTTTATTAAAAATTGGTCTTTTTTTTTCTTTGAGTTCAACTGGTTGAAAACTTGTTTTGTTTCGCCTAAAAATTAATTTTTTATCTGAAAATTTAACGATTCCATTTTGAGTTAAAAGTTTATATTTTTTTTTAGTTAAAAATTTCCTTATTTGGTTATAAAATCACCTTTCTTTATTCAAAATTAACGTTCTTTTTGAAAATTCATTTTGGATTGAAAAATAATCTTATTATTATTATTATTATTATTATTATTATTTTCGGAAACGCTGAAAAACGCAGAATGTACTCCGTGTTTAATCTAGCTTGAATATTCGAATATTTGATTAAATTTTAATTTCTTTTGTTTGAAAATTCGACCGTTTGATTGAAAAAGTATAATTTTATGTTAAAACAACTATTTGGTCAGAAATTTAACTATATTGTTATAAATCTAATTGTGTATAAAATATTTTTTCGTAAAAAAGATGAGATTTATACAAAAAGAACAAAAATTTAAACCAAATAGATGAATCTGAATCTTTGAACTTTCAAGGCAAAGGTCGAATTTTCTCCATAGAAATTGAATTTGCCTTTTAAAAAATATGACTTCAGCAAAAAATTCATTTTCCACGAAACTGATGCATTTTTACCCAACAAAAATGAAATTTCAAACAAAAATTGTTTTTGTTTTAAGTCACCTTTTTTCGAAAAGATTCTACTTTTAAGTTTGAAAGCTTGTCTCTTTTGTTGAAAATTCTTCTTGAGAAGAAAATTAATCTTCTTTGTTAAAAGTTAATATTTCTTCTTAAAAATTTAATTACTTTTATTACGAATTCAACTATTTTGTTAAAGTGAGCTTTTTTTGTTGAAAAAAAAATTTTTTTTAGTTTGAAGACTGGTCTCTGTTATTACAAATTCTTCATTTTGGGTAGAAAATTAATCTTCTTTATCGAAAATTAATCTCCTTTGTTTAATCAAAAATTGGGAACGCGATTTATGGACGGCCCTTAACTTTTATCACCAATGATTATTATTGCCTTAATTTTATTAATTTTTCCGATTTTATTTTTACAGAGCGACTACATTCCGAAGTAGGGCAGATGACGAATTGTAAAAAAAAATTGTAAATAAATGAATTCGGCGAGTTTTCGTCATTCGCCTTGAAAAAGAAAAGGCACCATAATATTGTATCCTACTCGCTCGTAGAAAATAATTGTGAAAAAAAAACTTCCATCAAATTCGTTGATTTATGTAGAATCTGGATACATTTTACGACATTACTCGTAATTTTTATTTTTCAGGCTTTGTATTTAATTTAAAAAATTCCATTGTTGTGTTTTTGTTCGTCGGGTGTTATTTAATTAATGTGTTGCACGAAAGAGCTATAAATACAAATGTTATAGATATTAGGCCGAGATGAAATACATTCCCTTCCGATATGTACCTATCTTAATTTATTTGTTGAAAAAAAATCAATCCCGGAAAAAAATCGAATCCTTTCTGCTGTAAGGAAAAAGATAGGGTTTATATCTTTTTTTAATAATTTTGAATCTTTATGGTAGAAAGAGATAAAGAAATTGTTTATCTTTAAAATAAAAATATCTTTTCTATTATAATAGATGGATTTTTAACAAAATAATTAATTTTTTATCATAATAGTTGTATTTTCAATATAAAAAGAGAATTTACCAACAAAGAAATGCCATAATTTATATTTCAATAAAAAAAGATGAAATTTATACGAAAAGAAAAAAAATGTAACCCAAAAAGATGAATTTTAATCAAATAAAGACTGTTCACTATGAAAAGAAAAAAAAATTGATCTAAATTGTTTAATTTTCAAGGTAAAAGACGAATTTTCGCTACAGAAATCGAAGTTTTAAAGACAAAATAAGATTTCAGCATAAACTTAATTTTCTACGAAACTGATGTATTTTTACCTTAAAAAATGACTTTTCAATTAACAAAGATCAATCTTAAAAAATGGAAATGCTTTATTTTCAGATAAAAAATTAATTTTAGGCCAAAAGAAGGCTTTTCGACTTAAAATTTAAATTTTCAACGAAATACATAAGCCTTCAATCGAAAAAATAAATTTTTTTAACAATCTAGTTTAACTTTTACCCAAGTAGTTGAATTTTCAATTAAAAAATATTAATTTTCAACGAAACAGTTAAACTTTTAATCAAAGAGGTGAATTTTCATCTAAAAATAAAAAATTTCAACAAAATAATAAAAATTATTTGTTAACAAAGTGATTTAACCAAATCTTTGAAACAAAATATTAATACTCAAGCAAGGAAGAAGAATTTTTGACAGAAAAGTTGCATTTTTAATTAAAAAAATTCATTTCTTCTAAAACAGATGATTTTTTAAATAAAAAAGATAAATTAAAAAAAAAAGTTGAACTTTCTGTAAAAAAAAGTATTTAGCTGAGTTTTCACAATCAAAATACAAGTTTAAAAAAAAATAAGTTTCTACGGAAAAATCGAATTTTCAATCGAAAACGACGAATTTTTAAAAGAAAGGATGACTTTTTAACAAAATTGTTAAATTCTCTACTGATTAATTGCATTTTTATATAAAAAAAGATAAAATTTCCCTTAAAAAACATGAATTTGTAACAGAAAAATATTTGAATTTTTTTCCAAAAAAAATTGCAGTTGACTTTCCAAGATCAAAATATGCCATCTACCAAAACCTACCAAATAGTTGAATTTGTCTACAAAAAGGATGAAATTTCTCTCAAAGAAGATGAATTTTTATTTTTAAAAAAATCATAATTTAAAAAAAATAGTACAATTTTCTGTTAAAAAGCATTTTAGTTAACTTTTTACGATCAAAATATGAATTTTTATCCAAAAAATAAGTTCCTACGAAAAAAAGTTTAATTTTCATTACAAAAAGATGACTTAAAAAAATTCAATTCTCCACCAAATAGTTGCAATTTTATTTAAAAAAATGAAATTTCTCTTAAAACAAATGGATTTTTATTTTAAAAAGAAATAAAAAAGTAATTTTAATTTTGATCCAAAAAATATTGCAGTTGATTTTCCATTACCGAAATATGAGTTTTTTTAACAAAAAATAACTTTTAATGAAAAAATGGAATTTTAAATGCAAAAAGATGGATTTTTTATACCACAAAGGATGGATTTTTAATAAAATAGTTGAATTTGTATCCAATAAAGGGGAAAAAAGGTAAAAAAATGATAGTTATTATTTAAAAAAAAAAAATGGAATTTTCGGTTAAAAAACATTTCAGTTGACTTTTTAAAATAAAAAGATGAATTTTTTCCACCACAAAGAATGGATTTTTAACAAAATGGTTAATATTGTCTACCAAATAATTGCATTTTTATCCAAAAAAAGGTGAATCTTTTCTTAAAACAGATGAATTTTTCTTTTTTTTTTATTATATTTTTTTTAAATAGTTGAATTTTCTGGTAAAAAACATTTCAGTTGACTTTTTACGATCAGAATATGAATTTTTATCCAAAAAAGATAGTTGACTTTCCAAGACCAAAATATGATTTTTTAA
>NC_046660.1:62469578-62489240 GCF_010883055.1 Belonocnema kinseyi
AATGGATTTTTAACAAAATGGTTACATTGTCTACCAAATAGTTGCATTTTTATCCAAAAAAGGTGAATCTTTTCTTAAAACAGATGAATTTTTCTTTTTTTTTTTATTATATTTTTTTTAAATAGTTGAATTTTCTGGTAAAAAACATTTCAGTTGACTTTTTACGAACAGAATATGAATTTTTATCCAAAAAATAAGTTTCTACGAAAAAAGTTAAATTTTCAATTTAAAAGATGAATTTTTGGACTTTTTGACCAAATTATTTTATTCTCCACCAAGTAGTTGCATTTTTATCCAAAAAAGAGAAAATTTCCATTGAAACAGATGAATTTTTTTTCTGATTATAATTTTTAAAAAATGTTGAATTTTCTGTTAAAAAACATTTCAGTGGACTTTCTACAACATAAAATATGATTTTTTACCGGAAAAATAAGTTTCTACGTAAATTTTCAATCGAAAAAGACGATTTTTTTTACTTTTTGACCAAATTGTTCAATTCTTTACTAAGTAGTTGCACTTTTCTTCGAAAAAGTTGAAATTTCTCTTTAAACAGATGAATTTTTATTATTTTTTAAATCCAAAAAGTATTTGAATTTTTATCCAAAAAAGATAGCAGTTGACTTTCCAAGACCAAAATATGATTTTTTAACAAAAAATAAATTTCAATGAAAAAATTAAATTTCAAATCCAAAAAGATGAATTTTTGAACTTTTTGACCAAATTATTTTATTCTCCACCAAGTAGTTGCATTTTTATCCTAAAAAGATGAAATTTCTCTTAAAACAGATACATTTTTCTCCAAAAAAAATCCGCTTGACTTTTCAAGATCAAAATATGAATTTTTTCAACAAACAATAAGTTTCTACGAAAAAATTGAATTTTTTATAAAAAAGATCAACCTAAAAGAAATTAAAAAAAATTGTTTTTATTCACAAAAATGAATTTGTGACCAAATATATTAATTTTCCACAAAATTGTTGAATTTTAAAGACATGCAGACGTATTAGCTATAAATTGGTTGAATGGTCAACATAAAACTATGAATTTTCAGCGAAACATGTAGCAGTTGTTATTTCAAAATAAAAATCGCATTAAAAATAGAAAAAACAGTTTGATTTCATCAACAAATACGAATTTTTAACAAAATACTTGAATCCTCAATTAAAGCAGATTATTTTTCAGCCAAGCAGTTGAATTTTCAACCAAAACAAAGTAATTTTATACCAAAAAGAGACAAATTTTCAATAATTTAGATAAGTCTTAAACAAAATAGTTTAATTTTTTCAACTAAAAAAATATTAACTTTTAACCAAATAGTTACATTTTTAATTTTTAAACAAATTAATTTCCCAGCAAGAAGATGAATGTTCTACCAAAGAACACAAATTTTCAACAAAATTATTAAATTTTGAAGCTAAAAAGACGAATTATTTTAAAAGGGTTGGATTTTTAACCGAAAAAGTTTTTTTTCCACAAAACATGTAATGGTTAATATATCAACAACCAAATTTAATTAAAAATAAAAAACATTCGGTTTTTACCAACAAAACCGAATTTTTGACAAAATAATTAAATTCTCTACTAAAATAGATTACTTTTTAACCAAATAAATGCATTTTTAAATAAAACAAAATAATTTTCTAGCAAAAATGACAAATTTTTAACAGTTTAGATAAATTTTCTACAAAATAGTTCTTGATGGAAATTTATAAGTCTTCCAAATAATTTGACTTTCTAGCTTGAATATTCGAATACTTGATTAAATTGTAATCTCTTTTGTTTGAAAATTCGACCGTTTGATTGAAAAAGTATAATTTTATGTTGAAAATTCAACTATTTGGTCAGAAATTAAACTATTTTGTTATAAATCTTATTCCATATAAAATCTTTTTTTGTGGAACATTCAACTATTTTCCTAAAAATGCAATATATTTCGACTTGAAATCTTAGAATTTCCTAATTTTTCATTTCCTTGATCATGAATATTCGAATATGTACAAAAATGTTAATCTTGTAATATTTTTAACATCGAATCTTTTATAAACGGAATAAAACAATATTGCATATATAAATTTTACATTTGATTAATTTATTTAAAAAAAAGTATTTTCCAAATTTCGAATATAATAGTTGAATTTCAAACCTAAAAGAATAAATTTCAAACAAAGAAGTGTCATAGTTCATGCTTCAATAAATAAGATGAAATTTATACAAAAAGAAAAAAATTTCAAACCAAACAGATGAATTTTTATCAAATCAATATTGTTCACTCAAGAAAGAAATAAAAGTTTACCTAAATTGTTGAACTTTCAAGGAAAAAGATGAATTTTCTTCGTAGAAATTGAATTTTCAAAAAAAAATGACTTCTGCAAAACATTAATTTTCCACGGAACTGATGCATTTTTACCCAACAAAAATGAAATTTCAAACCAAGAAATTTTTTTTTTACCGAAAAAGGAGGATTTTCTACTGAAAAAGATCAATCTTAAAAAATGGAAACGTTACATTTTTAGTTGAAAAATCAATTTTAAACTAAAAAAAGCCTTTTCCGTTTAACAGTTAAAATTTCAACCAAAGACATGCCTTCAATCAAAAGAAATTTTTTAACAATGTAGTTTTACTTTGATTCAAATAGTTGAATTTTCAATTAAAAAAGATTCATTTTTAACAAAGATTTTTAAACTTTCAACCAAAGAGATGAACTAAAAATATAGATTTTCAACAAACAAATTTTTTTTTAACAAAGTGATTCAAGCAAAATAGTTGAATTCTCCAGCAAAGAAATAGAATTTGTAACCAAAAAGTTGCATTTTCATTTTAAAAAAATAACTTCTAAAACAGATGAATTTTTAAATATAAGAGATGAATTTTTAATTTTTCGATTAAAAAAGATTTCAGTTGACTTTGCGCGATAAAAATATGAATTTTAAACCAAAAATAAGTTTCTACAACAACAAAAATTGAATTTTTAACAAAAAAAGATGACCTTTTAACAAAATTGTTGGATTCTCTACCAAATAGTTGCATTTTTATCCAAAAAGATGAAAGTCCTTTTAAAACAGGTGAATTTTTATGTAAAAAAAAAAATAATTAAAAAAAAAAGAATTTTCATTAAAAAAAAGATTCCACTTGAATTTTCAAGATTGAAATATAAATTATTTAACAAAAAATAAGTTTCTACGGCAGAAATTGAAATCCAAAAAGACGAAATCTTTCAACTAAATGAAAGGATGCATTTTTAACAAAATGGTTGAATTCTCTATCAAATAGTTACATTTTTATCCAAGAAAGATGAAATTTGTACTAAAACAGATAAATTTTTAATAAAAAACAGACCATTTTTTCAAAAGTGGAACTTTAATCCAGAACACCAAAATATAATATTATAAAATTTAAAGAAAAAGTACACTTTTTCACGCATTAATTAAATTTTCAACCAAACAGTTACATTTTTATACAAGAAAGATGAACTTTCTCTTAAAACAAATAATTTTTAATTTTTAAAAAAGTTTTTTAAATATATGCTTTTTTATCCAGAAAAGGATACATATAAACAAAACGTAATTTTTCTAGAAAATAGTTTAATTCCCAACAAAACAGTTGCATTTTTATCTAAAAAAGATGCAGTATTTTTACTAAGAAGATGAACTTTTGAATCAAGAAGAAAAATTTTCAACAAAAAATTCTTTGTTTTATATCCTAGTCAATCTAAATTTCTTTCTATCTTTTTCAATCTCACCCTATTCTACGTCTAGTTACGTCTAACTTTGTCAATCTAAATTCACGTTTCTCTTTTTCAATACCATCTTATTTTAAAAATTAAATTAAAATTTACTTTGATAAATTAAATTAAACAAAATTTTTGAATGTTTAACTAAAGATATAATAGTAGACTTTTCAATACAAAAGAATAAACTTTCAACAAAAAATAGTGAGATTTTGAACTAAAGAGATGAATTATCAATTAAAAGAGTGAAGTTGTCAATTAAAACAATTTAGTTAAATTTTCAGTTGAAAAAATTATTTTCCAAACAAAAAAATTCAACTAAATTTCAACAGTATAATTCAATTTGTATCAAAGTAGATTAATGTTTCATAAAATAATTTAATTGTTAAATAAAAACATGAGTTTTCAAGCAAGAAGATTTTCAACATTATATATAAATTTTGAACTAAAGAAGATTAATTTTCTACCGAAAAAGACGAATTTTCAACTGAAAAAGATCAATTTTTAATAAAAAAAATGGAATGCATAGTTAAACTGGGGTAAAAAATAGCCCAACAAATTTTTGAGCTCGAATTAACCTATTAAATGCAAGGAAATGGACCACGTGTCGACTTTTATCAGTAATTGGCATCACTAACTAAAGGTAAAGTGGGTTAGCAGAGAGTGGCAAACTTCAGCATACGTTGGGTACTGCTCAAAGTAGGCCTTGTAAAACTGTGGGGTGTTAAGTACCCGCTGTGCCGGCAGTGAGCAAAAGAGTGATTTTCAACAAAAATTTGTGTCATTGGTCTAAAGTTATATAAAATTTCTTTTCATTCTTTCATAGTTTCTTGCTCTTGTAGATGGCCTACAATTTACGGTAACTATGTAGGTTTGAAAGAGTAATTGCAACTTTGGAAAACTGTTTTTATGTTACTTTTGTATATTTTATTAACTAATTTCGTGCACTCAAATAAAAATAAACTGTTTTGAGCATGGAAAAATATAGTGTTTTATTTGACCATACAATCGAATTTCATTTTGCAAAATAAATAACTTTTTTGGAAACATCAATAATTCCGTAATTTTTTTCTTAAAGTGTAGTATCTCAAAAATAAACCCCACAATTTTTAGTTGAAAATATTTAAAATTACGTGAGTTATGAATTTTTAAGTTAAAAAACTCACTTTTTGCCGTTTTTTTTCAAACAAATTTTTTTAAGCAACTCAAATTAAACTAATGACTATAAAACCGGTTTTATTTATTTTTTTAAATATCTTAAAGTACATTACATAATTTTTTGGTACAGAAATATTCAATACCGGCTGCGCGGGACATGTTTGAACACGTGGGGTGAAAAAGACCCAATAAAGTGAGTTTTTAATAATACAATGCTTGAAGTTGTATCCAAGTAGATTAACGTTTCACAAATAGTTGAATTTTCACCGAAAAATATAAATTTTTAATCAAGCAGATTGATTTTCAACCAAAAAAGACGAATTTTTAACTAAAAAGGTCGATTCTTAACAAAAACCGGAAAAGTAAAATTTAAACTAAAATTTTTTTCTCAATCGTCTAGAACTATTTAGATTACAATTGGATTACACCCGATTAGAAGTGCTATACTCAAGATTGCAAGTAGAATACGATAGATTACAAGTGTATTATCCTGGATTACAAATGAATTAGGCTGGATTACAAGTGGATTACGCTTGATTAGATGTTTATTACTCCAGATTGTAATTGTAATACAACGAATTACAAGCAGATTACACTGGATATTTAAATACACTGGATTACAGATGAATTCGACTGAATTACAAGTAGATTACACTTGATGAAAAGTGTATTACTTTATATTGCAAGTGTAATACGAAAGTGGATTACAAATGGATTAGTGTCAATCACAAACGAATTAGGCTGGATCAAAAGTGGATTTCACGGTATTACAACCGAATTAGACTGGACTACAAGTGGATTACAAATAGATGAGTCTGGATAACAAGTGGATTACGAGTGATTTAGCTAGGATTACAAGTGGATTACAAATTAATTAGAAGTTCTTTACTCTATATTTCAAGTGTTATACGAAAGTGGATTGCGAATGGATTAGGCTTGATTACAAGTGGATTACATGGGAATACAAATAAATTAGAATGGATCACCAGTGGATTACACTTAATTAGAAGTGTATTATTCTAGATATGTACGGGTAATACGTAAGTGGATTACAACTAGATTAGCATGGATTACAAGTGGATGACAAGTGGGTTACAAATAAATTAGAAGTTCATTAATCTATATTGCAAGTGCAATACGCAAGTGGATTACAGATAGATAAGTCTGGGTTACAAGTGGATTATACTTAATTAGAAGTGGATTACTCTAGATATGCACGGGTAATACGAAATTATATTACAAATACATTAGCCTGGATTACAAGTGGATTATAAATAAATTAAACTGGATTACAAGTGGATTACAAATAAATTAGACTGGATCATACATAGGTTACACTTAATTAGAAGTGGATTACTCTAGCTATGTACGGATAATGCGAAATTAGATTACAAATAGATTCGTCTGGATTAAAAGTGGATTACAAATAAATTAGGATGTATCACAAGTGGATTACAATTAATTAGAGGTGAATCACTCTAGGTATGCACGGGTAATACGAAATTAGGTTACAAATAGATTAGTCTGGATTACAAGTGGATTACAAATAAAGTAGGTTGGAAATCAAGTGAATTACAAATAAATTAGAAGTGCATTACTCTAGATTGCAAGTGTAATACGAAAGTGGATTACAAATCAATTCGTCTGAATTACAAGTGTATTATCGTGGATTGCAAGTGTATTATCCTGGATTACAAATGAATTAGTCTGGATCACATGTGGATTACACTTAATTAGAGGTTCTCCCATATTACTCTGGATTTGTAAAGGTGATTTAAAAAATGTGAGCTTGGATTACAAGTGGATCACAATTAAACTAGTTTGGATTGCACGTGGATTACACTTGATTAGAAGTGCATTACTCTAGATTCCAAGTGCAATATCAAACTGGATTACAAATGGATTATTCTGGATTACAAGTGGATTAAAAATGGATTACTCTGGATTACAGGTATATTGTATGGAGTACAAGTGCATTACTCCGAATTATAGGTCATCGGATCCGGCTTTTTTCGAACATTTTTTATGCAAAATTCATCTAAAATTTTAAACAAAAATTCTCTTAATTTACTTTATAATCGATTTACAAGCCCAATCTTGAATTTCTAGTGAAATAAGGACATTGCTTAATAGAGGTCACCAAGTTGATTGATTAAAAAATAATAATAAATAATTTAAGAAATCAGCGACTGAAGTGCCCTCTGGGATACAGAAGTCTAGGGAGAAGGCTGGGGTTGTGGACAGTGACGCGACATCATTGAAACATCAATGAGAAAAACAATAATGGAGGCTTGTAATGCTGTGGAACGCGAAGTTGACAAAGTTTTATCAAAATTTGGAGCAATAAATGAACATGCTGTCAGTGTTCTTCGTGACTTGATAGCCGAGATTGAAACCCTGAAGAGGGAACTTGAAGAATGTGAGTGTTCCTAATCCTCGGGTTATGCTATGTGTCTACTACGACCTCTTTAAAAACCTTTCACTGATAATAATATATAGACAATAACACTGAACTTTACAATGCATTTTGATTTGTTTTTCAATTATACCTTAATAAAAGAGGTACCAATTTCAATCGATTAAATTTTTTTCGGTTAAAGAATAATTTTTTACGATCTTTTAGACCTTTTAGAGTTACGCGACATAACCTCACTTTTGATATTCTCAGAGCGAAATTTCCCTCTGTTTCTGTCAAAATTACCTAATTGATTTACCTTTTTTAGTTAAAAGAGTTATTTTATTTTGTTGGAAATTCTTTTTGTGTTTGTTGATAACTTACTTTTTCATTTAAGATTCATATTTTTTGGATTGAAAATTTAGTTCCTTAGTTCAAATGGTTCAAAGTTTGTTTTATTCAAAATTCATTTTTTTTAAGATTCATAATTTTAGTTGAAAATTCAACTGTTTGAAGAATAAATTTTTGGTTGAAAATTTAACTGTTTTGTGAAAGATTCGTCTTTTTGACTTCAAAATAAACAATTTTGTAGAAAGTCATTTATCGGGTAAATTAATTTAAATTAATATTAATACTAAATTAGTTACTATTAAAATTAAATTTGTTTATTAGTAAACTCTATATATTTTGAACGATCCTGATTTATTTGTTTATTTATATATCTACATGAAATTTTAAATGACAAATATTTAAATATTAATTAATGAAATGAAATCAATATAAAATTTATTAATATTAATACTTATTTTATTTTATCGTTTTAATTTTTATTATTTATATGTTACAAATATTTTTAAATTAATTAATTCACTAAAATTAATATGAATATTAAATTAATTCATATTGAAATGAAATCTTTGAATGAGTAAACTCAATATATTTTCAACGATCCTAATTTATTCGTTTATTTATGTATTTATATGAAATTTTAAAAGAAAAATATTTAATATTAATACTTATTTTATCCTTTTAAGTTTTGTTATGTATAAATTATATTTAGTTTTTGTTTAATTTATTTTAATTAATGATCAACAAATGTTGTTGAAAATTCATCTTTTATGTTGAAATTATTTGTTTGCCAATTCATAATTTTAGTAGAAAATTCACGTGTTTGTTTGAAACTCAACTTTTTGTTGAAAATTTATGTTTCTTGTTTGAAAATTCAATGGTTTTGTAGAAAATTGGTCTTTTTGGTCAAAAATAAAATTTTGTTGTTAAAATGCAATTGTTTGGTAGAAAATTCATATTTTTCCGTTAAATTATATTAGGTTTTATTTAAAATTGAAATATTTTTTATTGTTGAAAGATTAACTATTATACTGTTTTTAAATAAAATTTTATCTTTTTAGGTTTACAATTTTTGTTTACAATAAAACTTAACTTTTCACCTACAGATTTGACTTTTTCGGTGAAAATTAACTTTTGAATTGGAATTTGATATTTTCAAGATGAAAATTCAACTGTTTTGTATAGAAAATTAAATTTTTGTTTGTAGAGGATTCATTTTTTAATTTAGATTTTCATAAAATTACAGGGACGAAATTTTGGTTCTTTATTTATTTTCTAAGTTTGGTAAAGGCCGTTTTTTAGCATTTTTATTGAGTTAAAGGGGGAATTTTCAAGATCTTTATCGAGTTTTAAGAGAGAAAATTTTGACTTTAATTTTTTTTTGTGATTGAAAGAGGCCATATTTTTCTTTTAAACATATTTATTGAGTTTCAGGGAGGAATTTTCATTAAAATTTTTTTTTGATTTAGAAAAGAGAAAATTTCTTATTTGTAACATTTTTATTGAGTTGGAAACGAGAAAATATTCGTTTAATTTTTTCGGAATTGGCAGATGGTTATTTTTTATTTTGCAAATTTTCATTGAGTTGGAAAGGAGGACATTTTTGTTTGGAATTTTTTCTGAATTTGAAGAGGCCCTGGTTTGTTTTTATAATTTTTATAATTTTGTTTTTTTTTTTTTTAATTAAAAGAGGCCATTTTTCTTTTTTTGAGAATTTTACTTTATGTTTTTTTTTCTGATTTGAAGGAGGGACTTTTTTATTTTTTTAACATTCTTATTTGTTTGAAAAGTAGGAATTGTTGGTTTTCAATATTTTATAAATTGGAAACATACATTTTTATTAAGTTGAGGGGGAAATTTTCATTTCTTAAATTTTGTTTCTGATTTAAAAGAGAGAAATGACTTATTTTTAACATTCATATTGATTTGAAAAGGAGGAAATTTTCATTTTCAATATTTTCTGAATTTCTAGAGGGACATTTTATATTTTCAATATATTCATAAAGTTGGAAGAGACGACATTTTGGTTATTTATTTATTTCTTCTAATGATAGATGCCTTTTTTCGGTTCAACATTTTTATTGAGTTGGAGCGGGAATTTTTTACTTAAATTTTTTTTTTTAATTTGAAAGCCTAATTTTTTTAAAACATTTTTATTGAGTTGGAATGGAGGAAAAATTCTATTTTAAATATTTTGTGAATAAAAAATTTTTAAAATAAAATTTAAAAAAATATATTTTAATTGAAAAGTTTAAAAAACTTCTATTTTTAAAGGTAAAAATTTAAAATAGTTCGAGTTGAGTCTTTTCATTTGTAGTTCAGTTTTGATTAATTCAAGAGTTTTTTTTTTCATTTCTGTGACCGGGAAAAATGTTTGCAAACCGGAAATTACTGAGAATTTTTTCCTGGATTAAAAAATCCACCCTGTAATTTTGAACGATTCTAATTTGTTTATTTATATATTATATTTATTTTATCATTTTAATTTTTGACTTATATATTGTATTTATTTTTTGTATTTAATTGATTAATTAATATTAATATTAAATTAATTACTATTAAAATGAAGTTTTTTATTAGTTAACTCAATATATTTTGAACGATCCTAATTTATTTGTTTATTCATATATTTACATGAAATTTTAAATGAAAAATATTTAAATATGAATTGATGAAATGAAATCAATATAAAATTTTTTAATATTCATACTTATTTTATTTTATCGTTTTAATTTCTATTATTTATATGTTATAAATATTTTTTAATTAATTAATTAATTAAAATTAATATGAATATTAAATTAATTGATATTGAAATGAAATTTCTCAGAGAGTAAGCTCAATATATTTTGAACGACCCTAATTTATTTGTTTATTTATATATTTACATGAAATTTTACATAGAAAATATTCAAATATTAATTGATGCATCGAAATTAATATTAAATTCTTTAATATTAATATTTATACTATCTATTTTATTTTTATTTTTTTATTTTATTTATTTTTATTAATATCTGTTAATAATAGTAAATTAATTGATATTGAAATTAATTTATTGTATTAGTAAACTCAATTTATTTTTAACGATCCTAATTTGCTTGTTTATTTATATATTTACATGAAATTATAAATTTAAAATATTTAATATTAATAATTATTTTATCTTTTTATTTTTTATTATTTGTATATTATATTTCTTTTTTGTATTTAATTCATTAATTAAAAATAATATTAAATTAATTACTATTAAAATGAAATTTTTTTTATTATTAAACTCAATATATTTTAAACGATCATAATTTATTTGTTTATATATTTACATGAAATTTTAAAGAAAAATATTTAATATTAATACTTATTTTATCTTTTTAATTTTTTGTTATGTATAAATTTTATTTATTTTTTGTTTAATTTATTTATTTTAATTAATATTAATATTAAATTAATTGATACTGGAATGAAATTTTTGAATTAGTAAACTCAATATATTTTCAACGATCCTAATTTATTTGTTTATTTATATATTTACATGAAATTCTAAATAAGAAATATTTAAATACTAAGGCAATGTGACGAGTGGGTCACGTGACCAGATTCCTATCTTCTAATTTAATTAATATTAATTAATATCTGTTAATATTAATATTAAATTAATTGATATTAAAATAAATTTTTACATTTGTAAACTCAATATATTTTGAACGATCCTAATTTATTTGATGTTTACATGAACTTTTAAATGAAAAATATTTAAATATTAATTGATTAAATGAAATTAATATTAAATTCTTTAACATTAATATTTATATTGTCTTTTTAGTTTTTATTATTTTCATTTATTTATTCTAATTAATATTAAATCAATTGATATTGAAATAAAGTAATTGTGTTAAAAAACATAATATATTTTGAACAGATCCAGCAAATTATGAATCAACATCCGCACAGCACCAGGAGTTGAAACTGGCGATGAGCAAAGTGCGAGACACAGTTCACAGATTAGCAACAGAGCATCGTGAATTGCACAGTACAGTCTCTAAAGTTGGCAAAGCGATTGACCGGAATTTCATAGCAGATTTTGCCAGCACAAGCAGGGAAGATGTATTCTCCGGAGCGGAAAAGACACATCTTCTCAATCAAGTCATCTGCCAACACTTTTATCGTCAAGGAATGCTTGATATTGCTGATGAACTCGCAGCGGTAACTACTCTTTAATCTATTTTCTAGAACCTTTTTTTGTTTGTTTTTTTCCTTTTTTTTCAGCAGATAATTATTATTTATTAGACCAGATTTTTAAATATCTGCAGACCTCATACAAGCAATCTTTAATTGAACTATTTGGTTGAAAATTAACTCTTTTTTTTTTTTTAAATTGGACCATTTGGGTAAAGATTTACCTCTATAGGTTGATAATTCAACTATACGGTTGAAAAGTAAAGTTTTTGTTTTATAATTGATGCATTTGGTTAAAAATTCTTTTTTTTTTTGACACTGCGCCTTCTTGGTTAAAAATGTATGTACTTTAGGTATAAATTAAACTAGTTGCTTAAAAATTCATGTACTTTGTTCAGAGTGGTCCACGTTCGATTTCAAGAGTTTTATAAATAATTAGTTGAATTGTTATGTTTTTCAATTATGCTATTATTTAGCTTACAATGCGTATTTCAAAATTTTTTTTACATTACAAATTTTCCATTTAACATTTTTCATTTTTAAGCTTATATTTTTAATTTTAAGAATTTTTAAATGCTTTCTTAAAGACTTGAACCAATAAAAAATAAAAGCCTTTGATGTTGATAATTTTTGACAAAAAACATTGTTATTTAATAAATACATTTTTTTAATTTATCTGTACTTCAAGTAATAAAAAGTGAACAAAAACGAATTGACAAAACGATTTTAAATCAATTCAAAATTTTAAAATTTTCAGATTTTAACGTTAAAGCTTAAACGGTTTCAATTTGAAAGTCTCAGTGATTAAACAAATGTGAGCGTATGACTTCGTAATAATATATTGTTAATTAAAGGATTTTATTAAATTAAAAATATTGTTTCAGTCCCAAAATATTCAATTTTTAACCCATTCAAATTTGAAATTTTTAATAAAAAAAAAAAGATTAATTATTGAATATTTAGCAATATTTGAATTTTTATATAAGGCAAGTAAATTGAAACCAAATATTTAAAAGTAAAGAATATTTAACTGAATTGTTTGACATAGAAAACCTGGACGCGTTAAAATTTCGTAGAGCCTTTAAACTTTGAACGTTACAATTTTAATTGTTGTATTTGAAAAATTCTTAATTTTTAAGTAAAATTTTTAATTTTTGATGTATAATTTACAATTGAACATTTGTAGAAATTTTTTAAGTAATTTTAAAAGATATTTAGGTATTTTAAAAAGATTAAAAATTATCATTCAAAGTTTAGAAAGTTTTCTTAAAATCTTTTAGAATCTCTTTTGGATTTTTTTTAACCTTTGAAAAACTTTTTAAATATTCTCTTAAAATATTTTTTCAAAATGAACCATTATTTTAAATTTTCCTATGAATCTTAAGAAAATGTTTTTATTATTTTGAAGCCTTTCACGTTTCTTGAAAAGAATCTATTTTTTTTTGGTTTAAACTCTGCGAAAATCTACATTTCGTTTTATATCAGGCTTTCATTTCAAGTTTTACATTAAGTTTGAATCTTTTCAAAACTTTTACATATCTCTTAAAATTACTCAAATTTCGCCTACAAATAATAAATGTTTAATTATTATTTATACATCAAAATTTTAAATAACTTTTCTAAATTTTGCAGGATTTTCTGGAAATTGTAGAAAAAATGCAATTAATTTTGACAGATATTCAGAAGTTCTGAAAAAATTTCCAAAATAATTTTAAATTTAAAACAAATTTAAAACAACTTCTAGATTTCTCAAGATTTTGAAATAAAATTTTGAGGCTTCGCAAGGATGTTTAAACTATTTAAATAGAAAATATTTGAATTTCTAATTAAAGAAGTGTTCAGTTAAAAATTTTGCAACTTTTCAATATTTAATGCTTCTAACTTGAAATTCCGTAAAATTATATAATTTTGAAATTTTTAAAGTTGATTGATTGATTTTTTAATTTAGAGCATTGAAAATGATAACGTGGATTTATATTTTTTTATGTTAACAAATTTTTGTACCTTTAATTGTATACGCGTAAATTATTGAGCATTTGAATACAACATTTTTTAATTAAAAACTTTTAAACTTCAATTTTAATAGTTCAAAATTTAAAAATTTCACTTTAAGTGCTTTTATTTGCAGCTCAATTTTTATTATCTCAAGTGAAAAATTTTCTAGCTTCAGTGTTCCATTTTTTAATTTAATTGACCGTGAAAAATGTTTGCTAACCAGGAAATGACCAGAAATTTATTTCGTCGATTAAAACGGCCACCCTATTTGTTAAAATTTTGTATTTTTTTGTAGAAACTACACCTTCTTGGTTAAAAATGTATGTTTTTTAATTATTAATTGAACTAGTTGCTTAAAAATTCATGTAATTTGTTTAAAATGTATTTATTTTTAAAAATCCGTTGAAAAATCATCTTCTTAGGATGAAAATTCAACTATGTGATTAAAAATTGAACTATTTGGTTAAAAAACCAACTTTTTGGTTGACAATTAATCTTTAATTCAACTATTTCTTTACAAATTAACCTTTTTATTTTAGAACTGGAAAGTTTAGTTGAAAATTCAACTGTTTTATTGAAAAATCCTTTTTTTTTGTATTACTAATTCATCTTTTTAAATGGAAAAGTCATCTTTCTTGGTTGACAGTTAATCCATTTCACTTTTTTGTTTGAGAATTTGACATTATGGTTGAAAATTCAACAATTTGGTTGAAAATTGATGTACATATTCTGTTAAAAATTATTTTTTTTGTAGAAAATACAACTCAAGGTTAGTAATTTATGTCCTTTAATTTTTAATTCAATTAGTTGATTGAAAATTCATTTATTTTGTTAAAAATGTATTTTATAAAATAAATCGGTTGAAAATTTAACTATTTTTTGAAAAAGTCATATTTTTGGAAGACAATTAATCTTTAATTCTACTATTCGTTTGAAAAGTAACCCTTTTATTTAAAGAATGGATGATTTGGTTGAGAATTTATTTCGGTAGGTTACAAATTCCACTCTTATTTTTTAAATTTAACTATTTTGTTGAAAATTCCTCCTTTTGGAATAGAAATTCATCTTTTTTAATAAAAAAGTCATCTTGCTTGTTCAAAAATTAACTTTTTTTGTTAAATTGAACCAATTGGTTGAAAATTCAATTCGGTTGGTTAAAAATTCAACTTTTTTTTTGTAATCGTCCTTTTCGATTGGAAATTCACCTTTTTTGGTAGGAAAGCCGCCTTGGTTGAAAATTAATTTTGAATTCAACTATTTGGTTAAAATTGAACTTTATTGTTTGAAAAATTGGGCCATTTGGTTGAAAATTAATTTGTTTTGTAAAAAAAAAGTAATCTTTGTTAGTAGACAATTCATCTTTAAATCAACCATTTGGTTTAAAACTAACCTTTTTCTTTGAAAATTCAACTGTTTTTAAAAAAAAAATGAATATTTTTTTGTTGAAAATTCAATTATTTGTTAGAAATTAATCTTTTTGTGTCGAATTCATGGGAAATTTTAAAAGTTTTAAAAAGGGCTTGAAAGATTTTAAAGCAAAATTTTGCAATTTAGCCATATTGCATAATTTTAGAAAAAATTTGAGTAAATTTGAGAGATATTGAAAAGTTTTGAAACGATTCAAAGATAATTAAAACTTGTAAAGTTTTTTTCTAAATTTGATAATGTTTCGCGAAAATAAAAGATATTTTTTCAAGTTCCTAGGAAAAATTAAAATAATTTTTTATTTCGAAAAATTAATTTGAAGAAATTATTTTAAAAGATTTTAGAAGATTTTAAAAAATGGACAAAGAAGAATTTGAAAGAGTTTAAGGCAATTTTTAAAATTTTGCAAAATACACAAAAAATGCAGAAAAAATTTGAATAATTTTGAACACAACAAACGATTTTCTACAATTTCTAAAAATAGTTTAGAAGATTTTAAAGCAAAATGTTTCAATTTGGTAAGATTGCAAAATAAAACCGAACAAAAATCGGGTAAATTCAAGAAATATTTCGTAGAACTGAAAATAATTTCGAAAGTTTTCAGGAGAATAAACAAATTTTCTTAAAATTGCTGGGAAAATTTGGAAGCTAGGAAACTTTTTAAAATTTGGAATGATATTTGAAAATATTGAGAAAAATTCATGCCAGTTAAAAATATTTTCTGGTATTTAAAACGTTTTAAATAGATTACAAATATTTGAAAACTCGGAAACATTTTCGAAAATTTATCAAATATTTCTTAATTCCTTTAAATTTCTAAACAATTAAAATAAAAAGAATCAATTAAAAATTAAAAGCATTTGCAGTTGAAATTTTTTGATAAAAACTGTTTAATTATATCAACTGTAAACATAAATAAATACATTATTTTAAAGATGGATCTGTTTTGAGTACACAATTTTTGAATTGAAAAACTTTTAAACTTCAATTTTAAAAGTTTGGAATTTCAGGGTTCCACTTTGAATACTTTAAGTTGTTGTTTATTGTTTATTAATTTATATGGAAAAATGTTTAGAGTATAGTTTGATTTTTTAAATTTCATTGATCATGAAAAATTTTTGTGCACCGGGATAAAACCGGGAAATGACTAGGAATTATTTTCTTCGATTAAAACGGCCACCCTGATTTAATTTTGTATAGAAAAAATGATTCTGTATATGAGATCATTTTTGTAGAAAAAATATAACAGTATTCAATTCTATGTAGAAAATATTTTGTGTAGGACAAATGTAAAATTATTAAACAATATTAAGTTTTGTGTAGAAAAAATTTTGTGTAGGGAAAATACAATAGTATTAATCTCTTTTGTTCGAAAATTTAACTGCTTTGTTTCGAACTTTCGTCTTTTTGGATAGAAAATTAACTTTTTCGGTTTATTAATTCAATTAAATAATTTTATTTGTTTTGAATATTAAAAAAATGTTGGTTGAAAATTCAACTGTTTTTTTTTCAATTAGTCCTTTTGTTTTTAAAATTAAAATGCTTCGGTAGAAAATTCTACTATTTTGTTGAAAATTCATATTTTTGAGTTAAAACTTCAACTGTTTGGTTGAAATTCCATTTTTCTAGTTTCAAAATTTAACAGTTAGGTTGGCAATTTCATTAGTTAATTGAAAAAAATTTGTTGTGGAAATTTTTATATCTTTTGGTTGACAATTAAACTTTTTTGTTGACCATTTACTTTTTGGTTTAAAATACATATTTTTGTGTTAAAAATTAAACTGTTTGGTAAAAAATTCGTCTTTTAGGCTTTAAAATTTAACAATTTGGTTTAAAATTCAACTAGATAGTTGAAATGTAATTTTGTTGTTGAAAATTCATATCTTTTGGTTGACAATTCAAATTTTTGTTGATAATTGACTTTTTGGTTAAAAAAAATATATTTTTCGATTGAGAGTTAAACTGTTGGGTAAAAAATTCGTCTTTGGCCTTAAGATTTAACAATTTAGTTGACAATTTCAAGATTTGGGGAAAATTTAACTTTTTTTGTTGAAAATTCATCTTTTGGGCTTGAAAATTTAACAATTTAATTTAAAATTCAACTAAATGGTTGAAATGTAAGTTTTTTGTTGAAAATTTATGTATTTTGTTTAAAAACAAAATATTTTATGGAATATTGACTTTTTAGTTGACAATTCATATTTTTGGGTTGAAAATCTAACTGTTTGGTAATAAATTCGCTTTTTTGACCTTAAGATTTAACAGTTTGGTTGAGAATTTAAAGATTTATGTGAAATTTAACTTTTCTTATTGAAAATTAATATCTTTTGGTTGAAAATTCAATTTTTTTGTTGAAAATTGACTTTTTGGTTAAAAATACATATTTTCAGGTTGAAAATTCAACTGTTTGGTAGAAAATTGGTCTTTTCGCCTTTAAGATTTAATAATTTCGTTGACAATTTAAAGATTTGGTTGAAAATTAATATTTTTAGGTTGAAAATTCAACTACTAGGTAGAAAATTCGTCTTTTTGACTTGAAAATTTAAGTATTTAATTTAAAATTCAACTTGATCGTTGAAGTGTAAGTTTTTTGGGGAAAATTAATTTATTTTATTCAACGATTTAGGTGAAATTTAACTTCTTTGCTTGAAAATTCATATCTTTTAGTTGACAAATCAAAGTTTTTGTTGAAAATGGACATTTTGGTTAAAAATACATATTTTTAGGTTGAAAATTCAATTATTTAGTAGAAAATTCGTCTTTTGGCTTTAAGATTTAACAGTTTGTTTAAGAATTTAAAGTTTTTGTTGAAATTCAACTTCTTTTTCAAAATTCATACATTTTGGTTAAAAACTGAACTATTTGGTTGAAAATTTAAATTTTTAGGTTCAAAATTCAACTACTTGGTAGAAAATTCGTCTTTTTGGCTTGAAAATTTAACAATTTAATTAAAAGTTGAACTAGATGGTTGAAGTATAAGATTTTTGTTGAAAATTTATGTATTTTGTTTAAAAACAAAATATTTTATGGAAAATTGACTTTTTAGTTGACAATTAATATTTTTGGGTTGAAAATTTAACTGTTTGGTAGTAAATTCGTCTTTTTGGCATTAAAATTTAACCATTCGGTTGATTATTTAATGATTTGGGTGAAATTTAACTTTTCTTGATGAAAATTCATATCTTTTGGTTGAAAATTCATCTTTTTTGTTGAAAATTGACTTTTTGGTTAAAACTACATATTTTTAGGTTGAAAATTCAACCGATTAGTAGAAAATTCGTCTTTTTGGCTTTATGATTTAACAATTTGGTTGAGAATTTAAAGATTTAGGCGAAATTTAACTTCTTTTGTTGAAAATGCATACATTTTGGTGAAAAATTCAACTATTTGGTTGAAAATTTATTTTTTTGGTAGATAATTCGTCTTTTTGGCGTGTAAATTAAAAAATGTAATAAAAGTTCAACGGGATGGTTGAAATGTAAGATTTTTGTTGAAAATTTATGTATTTTGTTTAAAAACGAAATATTTTATGGAAAATTGACTTTTTAGTTGACAATTAATATTTTTGGGTTGAAAATTTAACTGTTTCGTAGTAAATTCGCTTTTTTGACTTTAAGATTTAACAATTTGGTTGAGATATTAAAGATTTGGGTAAAATTTAACTTTTTTATTGAAAATTTATATCTTTTGGTTGAAAATTCAACTTTTTTTTTTTACTTGACATTTGGGTTAAAAATTCATATCTTTTGGTTGAAATTTCATCTTTTTTGTTGAAAATGGACTTTTTTGTTAAAAATACATATTTTTAGGTTGAAAATTCAACCGATTAGTAGAAAATTCGTCTTTTTGGCTTTAAGATTTAACAATTTGGTTGAGAATTTAAAGATTTAGGCGAAATTTAACTTCTTTTGTTGAAAATGCATACATTTTGGTGAAAAACTCAACTATTTGGTTGAAAATTTATCTTTTTGGTAGATAATTCGTCTTTTTGGCTTGTAAATTAAAAAATTTAATTAAAAGTTTAACTAGATGGTTGAAATGTAAGATTTTTGTTGAAAATTTATGTATTTTGTTTAAAAACAAAATCTTTTATGGAAAATTGACTTTTTAGTTGACAATTAATATTTTTGGGTTGAAAATTTAACTGTTTGGTAGTAAATTCGCTTTTTTGACTTTAAGATTTAACAATTTGGTTAAGAATTTAAAGATTTGGGTGAAATTTAACTTTTTTTTTTTGAAAATTTATATCTTTTGGTTGAAATTTCATCTTTTTTGTTAGAAATGGACTTTTTGGTTAAAAATACATATTTTTAGGTTGAAAATTCAACCGATTAGAAGAAAATTCGTCTTTTTGGCTTTAAGATTTAACAATTTGGGTGAGAATTTAAAGATTTAGGCGAAATTTAACTTCTTTTGTTGAAAATGCATACATTTTGGT
>NC_046660.1:62489340-62496077 GCF_010883055.1 Belonocnema kinseyi
CATCTGGGTTAAAAATTCATATCTTTTGGTTGAAATTTCATCTTTTTTGTAGAAAGTTGACTTTTTGGTTAAAAATACATATTTTTAGGTTGAAAATTCAACTGTTTAGTAGAAAATTCGTCTTTTTGGCTTTAAGATTTAACAATTTGGTTGAAAATTTGGGTGAAATTTAACTTCTTTTGTTGAAAATTCATACATTTTGGTGAAAAACTCAACTATTTGGTTGAAAATTTATCTTTTTGGTAGATAATTCGTCTTTTTGACTTGTAAATTAAAAAATTTAATTAAAAGTTTAACTAAATGGTTGAAATGTAAGATTTTTGTTGAAAATTTATGTATTTTGTTTAAAAACAAAATATTTTATGGAAAATTAACTTTTTAGTTGACAATTAATATTTTTGGGTTGAAAATTTAACTATTTGGTAGTAAATTCGCTTTTTCGACTTTAAGATTTAACAATTTGGTTAAGAATTTAAAGATTTGGGTGAAATTTAACTTTTTTTATTGAAAATTTATATCTTTTGGTTGAAAATTCAACTTTTTTGTTGAAAATTGACATTTGGGTTAAAAATCTTATTTTTAGTTTGAAAATTCATACATTTTGGTTAAAAACTCAACTATTTGGTTGAAAATTTATATTTTTAGGTTGAAGATTCAACTACTAGGTAGAAAATTCGTCTTTTTGGCTTGAAAATTTAAGCATTTAATTTCACTTTCAACTAGATGGTTGAAGTGTAAGTTTTTGTTGAAAATTCATGTATTTTATTGAACTATTTGGATGAAATTTAACTTCTTTTCTTGAAAATTCCTATCTTTTGGTTGACAAATCAAATTTTTTGTTGAAAATGGAATTTTTGGTTAAAAATACATATTTTTGGTTGAAAATTCAACTATTCGGTGAAAAATTCGTTTTTTTTACTTGGAAATTCCACTTATTGGTTAACAATTTATGTATTTTGTTAAAAATTTAATTTATTTGGCAAAAAATTCTTCTTTTGAGTTGAAAAGTCGTCTTTTTTGGTTGAGAATTAAACTGCTTGGTAGAAAATTCGTCTTTTTAGCTTTAAAATTGAACCATTTGGTTGACAATTTAACGATTTTGGTGAAATTTAAGTTTCTTAATGAAAATTCATATCTTTTGGTAGAAAATTCATCTTCTTGGCTTGAAAATTAAAGAATTTAATTTAAAATTCAACTAGATGGTTGAAATGTCAAATATTTGTTTGAAAATACTTACATTAATGTTATTTAAAAGAACTTATTCCCCTATTTTCGTGAGAAAATCACCCTATTTCCCCAGTTTTTAAAGCATTTTGTGCTGTGAAATTTGTATCTCTATTCCAACTTTTCAATTTGACTCTTAGGAAGCTGGAATTAAGACTGAAGAAGGACGAAAGGAACCCTTCACGGAATTAAATTATATCCTCGATTGCTTGAAGCAAAAAAATCTGGAGCCAGCACTCGAATGGGCGACGAAACACAAGGACGCTCTTCTTGCACAAGTAAACTATCCCACCAAAAATATTTACAATATGAAAACTGGGTCAAGTACAACTAAAGTTGGCCAAGTAAAATGAAAAAATAATAATTAACATTAATTGATTACCGGTATTTAAAAATAATTGTTTGTAAATGTTTTACAATTTAAATTCGAGAAAGAAATGGATGTTTTATGATCAAGCTTTTTGCTGGAAATTAGTATTTGTAAAAAAAAAGAATTTTAATAAAAAATCAAGAATTTTCGAAAAACAGTTAGAATTTAAAAACCTGTGTTAGTTTTTTTAATTGGAATTGAGCTGTTTAAAAAAATCATCAAGATTCCCCATTTTTTCAGGAATTTTAGATTACGTTGGCGTTTTAAACCAAGAATTGGTACTTTAAAACAAAAATCATGATAATTCGAACAAGATTAAGAATTTATCAACAATTTGGATTAGATTAGTGTTTTTGACGGAAATTGGTATTTCTAATTTTTAAAAAATAATGGATTTTTAAAAAACACAACTTTTAATAATTTTGGGTTATATTAGCATTTTAAACCGAAAATAATTGTAAACAGAACCAGATTTGCACATTTTTAACAGTTTCAGACTATAATAATCTTTAAAAAATTATCTAGTGGAATTTTTACAAAAAAATTAATTCTAAAATTAAAATTCAATAGTTGATACTTAAATTTTAAAAAATGTTTTAAAGGTTCCTAATTGTTTAACAATTATAGGTTACGTTAGCGTTTTACAAAAAAAATTTGTTTTGGTTTTTTAGAAAAAAAATCATCAATTGAGAAATATTCCGACTCTTTTAATAATTTTGGATTATTTTCTTCGTAAATTCTTAATTTAAATTAAAAAATTAAATTTCAATGAAGAATCACAAATTTCAACAATTTTAGGTTATGTGATCGTTTTATACCAGAAATTGGTACTTTAAAATTTGTATACATTTTTTTGGATTGCAAATTCAACTACTTGTTTGAAAATGAACTGTTTTGTTGAAAATAAACTTTTTTGTAGAATATATATTTTTTTTTTTTGAAAATTCGGGTTTAAGGGTTTTGTGAAAAATTTGATTTTTTTGGCTAAAATTTCAAAATTTTGGCAGAAATTTCAATGATTTCATTGACAATTAAAATATTAGCTTAGAAATGAATTTTTTCGCTAAAAATTCATATTTTCGAGTTTGAAAATAAAATTTTTTGTTGAAATTCAACTGTTTTGTAGAAAGTTTGTCTTTTGGTTTGAAAATTCAACAATTTTATTGTTTTTCTTTTATTCTAGACTCAAAAATCTTTCTTTGTTACAAATTCAACTCTTCTGTTGGTAATTAATATTTTGGAGTAAAAAATGTAACTTTTTTCTAGAAAATTTACAATTTTTGATTGAAATTTCAACGATTTTGTTGAAAATTCAACTGGCTAAAAATTAAATGTTTTCTTAAAAGTTCATATTTTCAGGTTGAAAATTCCACTATTTTTTTTATTGAAAATTAACTTTTTGGTTAAAAATTCATATTTTTTGGATTGAGACTAACTATTCGATTGAAAATGAATCTTTTCGTTGAAAATTCATATTTTTGTGTTAAGAATAGAAGTTTTTGATGAAAGTTTAATAATTTGATTGAATTTTTTTCTTTCTTCACTCAACAGTTTTTTTCTTTGAAAACTAATGTTTTTTATTTAAAAATGTAACTTTTTTGCGGAAAATTAGTCTTTTTGACTTAAATTTTAAGCAGCTTGTAGAAATTTTAAGTGTTTAGTTAAAATTCAGCTGTTTTCTTTAAAAAATGTATTTTTTGCGATAAAGATTCATATTCTTAAAACTCAACTTTTTTGTAAAAAAAATTCATTTTTTAGCTTGAAATTATAACAAAATAAATGTTTTCCTGACCAAACAGATTAAATTTCAAATAAAAGAGATAATTTTTCAACCAAAAATGGAATACTAACATTTTCAGTTGAACTTTCAACCAAAGTAGTTAGTTTTGAGAAAAAAATTCCGATAAAAAATGTAATTAATATTTTGACTAAAGAATTTTTCAATTTTAAATTTTAAAAAAAGTTGAATAATTGTTGAATAATTATTAACTTTTAAAAATCAAAGTATTTTAAGAGATATTTAGAAGTTTTGAAAAGCTTTTTAAGAATATTGAACGGTTTCAAGAGAATAGAAAAAAATTTATTATGATTCCTATGAAAATTGAAAATGATTTTTTATTTAAACAAACTCAATTTTTAAATCATTTTTTTGATAATTCATCTTTTTGGGTTCAAAACTAAAAAATTGGATAGAAAATTCAGCATTTAGTTGAAAATTTAAGTATTTGGTTAAAAATTAAGTTTTTTGTTGAAAAATCATACTTTTGTTGTTGAAAATTCAACGATTATGGTAAGGATTTTAACTGTTTGGTTGAAAATTAACTTTTTTTAAATTACATTATTTTGAAAAAAATTTGTTTGTTTGTAATTAAAAGTTTACTTTCTTCAAATGAAAATTTAATTATTCAATTTTTTTTAGTTGAAAATTTAACTGTTTGGTTAAAAATTAGCTTTTTTTGTTGAAAATACATATTTTCGACAAAAAAATTTGTCTTTTTGGTGAAAAATTCAACTATTTCGTTGAAAAATAACTTTTTTTAAAAACCAATATTTTTTAATATAAAATTTATATTGTTTGGTGGAAAATTCGATTATTTTGGTTTAAAAATTGTACTATTTAATGCAAAATTAAATTTGTTGCTGAAAATTTAATTGTATTGTAGAAAATTCGTTGTTATTTGTTTTAATGAAGAGTTTACTTTCTTTAAATGGAAATTTAACTATTTCATTTTTTTTTAATTTATATTTTCGGGTGGAAAATTGATTTTTTGAATGAAAATTCTTTTTTTCTAGTTCTCTGTTGAACATTTATCTCTTTTGTTGAAAATTTATATGTTCGAGTAAAAAAATCGACTGTTTTGTAGAAAATTCGTCTTTTTGTTTGAAATTTAAACTGCTCGATAGAAAATGCAACCATTTGGTTGAAAAATCAACTGGTTGCTTAAAAATTAACTTTCTGTTGGATATTCATTTTTTAAGGTAAAAAATAATTTAACTTAAAATCGAACTGTTTGATAAAAAATTATCTTTTTTGTTGAGAATTCATATTTTCGTGTTAAAAATTCAACTGTTTTGTACAATATTCGTCTTCTTGGTTTAAAAATGAACTTGTTTGTTGAAAATTCATATTTTCGTGATGAAAATGCAACTATTTTAAAGAAAAATCAGTAATTTGATTGCATTTTTGTTCTTTCTTTACTGAATTTTTTTTCATTTAAAATTAATAATTTTATTTTAAAAAATGTAACTGTTTTGTAGAAAATTCGGTGAAAATTCAACTGGTTGCTTCAAAATGAACATTTTTGTTGAAAATTAATTTTTTTTTCTTGATTCGAAAAGCTTTCGACGTTGAAAATTTAAATTTTTCGTTGAAAAGTCAGATTTTTGAGTAAAAAATTGAACTGGTTTTTTTTTATTTTTTTTATTTTTTTGAAAACTCGTCTTGTCGTCTTGAAATTTCAACATTTTGTTAGAAAACTCAAAGATTTGGCTGGAAATTCAACTGTTGGGTTTAAAAATTGTCTCGTTGGAAATTCATATTTTCGTGTAGAAAGTTCTTCTAAAATATTTGATTTTTATCTCGAAAACTTAATTTTTTGTTGAAAATACATCTCTTATGATATTCAATTTAAAATAATTTATTTCCCAATTTTCTAGAAAAATCACGCTAGTTTAAATATTTTTGTGTTGAAAATTTAACTTTTTTGAAGAAAAGCTGTCTTTTTGCTTGAGAATTTAGTAATTTCCTTAGTTTTTTTTTCTTCACTCGAAGATTGTTATCGTTAAAAATTCAAACTCTATTGTTGGAAATTCATATTAACTATTCAAAAATGTATCTATTTTGTAGAAATTTTGTATTTTTGGCATGAACTTTCAACAATGTTATAAATTATTTAACAATTTGGGTGAAAGCTCAACTGTTTGATAAAAAATGATCTTTTATGTTGAAAATTCATATTTTCGGGTTGAAAATTGAACTCTTTCGTTAAAAATTCATATTTTTTAGTTAAAAATTTAACTGTTTTGTAAACAGTTCGTCTTTTTCGTTGAAATTTAAAACGTTTGATAGGTAGTTTTAGTATTCAGTTGAAAATTCAACTTTTTGCTTCAAAATGAACATTTTTGTTGAAAATTAATTTTTTTTCTTCATTTCAAAGTCTTTCTTTGATGAAAATTCAACTTTTTAGTACAAAATTCATATTTTTTAGTGAAAAATTTAACCGTTTTGTAAAAAATTCGTTTTTTGACTTGAAATTTCAACATTTTGATATAAAATTCAACGATTTGGGCGAAAATTCAACTGTTTGGTAACAGAATTAACTTTTTTGTTGAAAATTCATATTTTCGTGTTGAAAATGCAACTATTTTTAAGAAAATTCAGTAATTTGAATGAATTTTTGTTCTTTCTACACTGAAATTTTGTTTCGTTTAAAATCACATTTTTTAGTACAAAATGTAACTGTTTTGTAGAAAATTTGTTGAAAATTCAACTGTTTGCTTCAAAATGAACATTTTTGTTGAAACTTAATTTTTTTTCTTGATTCGAAAAGTTTTCGTTGTTGAAAATTTATATTTACGATTAAAAAATGTATCTATTTTGTAGAAAATTCGTCTTTTTTGCTGGAAAATTCAATAGTTTGATAGAAAATTCAATAATTTTCGTGAAAATTCAACTGTTTGATGAAAAATTATCTGTTTTGTTGGAAATTCATATTTTCTTGTTGATAATTTAACTGTTTTTAAGAGAAATCAGTAATTTGATTGAAATTTTTCTTTCTTCACTCAACAATTTTTTTCGTTAAAAGTTTAACTGTTTTGTAGCAAATTCGTCTTTTGGATTGAAATTTCGACATTTTGGTAGAGAATTAAACGAACTGGTTAAAAATTCAACTGTTTGGTAACGAAATTAACTTTTTTTTTTGGAAATTCATGTTTTCGGGTTCAAAATTTAACCGTTTTGTAAAAAATTCATCTCTTACGATAAAAAACCTCTTTTTGTTAAAAATGCAATGTATTTTCACTTAAAATCTAAGGAATTTATAGCGTTTCATATTGAATTCAATATAATACCTATATATTCATTTAATTAAAAATAATTTATTCTCATATTTTCTTGAAAAATCACCCTAATTCACATTTTTCT
>NC_046660.1:62496177-62524702 GCF_010883055.1 Belonocnema kinseyi
TGAAAAATCAACTGTTGTGTTAAAAAATTAACTCTCTCGTTGGAAATTCGTATTGTCGGGTGAAAAATTCGAAATTATTCGATTTTTAGCTTGAAAATTTAACTTTTTTTATTGAAAATTCATCCCTTATGATATAAAATCTTGTTTTGTTAAAAATGCAATGTATTTTCACTTAAAATCTAAGGAATTTATAGCGTTTCATATCGAATTTAATATAATACCTATATATTGATTTATTTTCAAATCATTTATTCCCCTATTTACGTGAAAAATCGCCCGATTTATCCTGTTTTAAGAGCTGGCATTTTGGGACGTGAAGTGTGTTAGTTTTGAGTGATTTTCCCTTTATTTCAGAGCTCATCGCTTGAATTCAAATTACATAGGCTGAAATTTATAAGGCTGGTGCAGCAAGGGCCAAGCAAACAAAGCGAGGCGATAATGTATGCCCGGAAACATTTACCGCAGTTTGTGAGCCGGTATGAAAAAGAGGTGCAGTCCCTGATGGGAACTTTACTCTACTTGCCGAATGGCATTCAATCCTCGCCCTACAGTCATTTACTCGACCCCACATTATGGCTCGAAATCCACGATGTATTCACGAGAGAAGCCTGCACACTCCTAGGATTAAGTGTCGATAGTCCTTTGTCAGTTTGGTAAGAATTAAAAATGTCTTTTTTAGAATTTATTTATAAATTTCAGGCCTCGGATTCACCATACTTTTGGGACTTTTTTTAATATCACTTCATTGTAACCAAAAAGATCAATTTTCAAACGAAAAGATTAACTTTCAACCAAAAAGATTAATTTTTTTATAAAAAAAAATATATAATTTTCAAGTAATTATATGATTTTTTAACCATATTGTTGAATTTTTGACTAAAAAATATCAACTTTTCATTGGAAATGGAATATTTAAATTTTAAATTGACAAAATTAATTTTTTAACTAAAAAAAAATGTTTAACTAGAAAGATAAATTTCAATGAATTTTTATTTAAAAAAAAACGAAGGTTCAACACAATAGTCAAGTTTTTAATCGAACAAATGAATCTCCAACTAAGATGTTGATATCTTGAACCAAAAAGTTGAGTTTTTAACCATAAAGATGAAATCTTTTAAAATGTTTGAAACGTTTGAAATGTTTTAGATCTTTGCAATTTTTTAAAAAATCTTTGTCATCTTTGTGAAATCTTGTAAAATATTTGAATTTTGTGATTTTAAAAAATTTTTGTGAAATTTTGAAAAGCTTAGAAATGTTTCAATTTTTGGTGAAATTAAAAAAAAATTTGAAATGTTTGAAATTTTTTTGAAATCTTTGTGAAATTTGTTTAAATCTTTGAAATGTATGAATTTTTGTAACATTGTTTGAATTTTGTTGTGAAATAAAAACAAAATTTAATGTTAAAAATTTTTGTAAATCTTTAAAATGTTTCAAAATTTTTGAAGTTTTGTCAAATTTAAAGAAAATTTAATGTTTGAAATCTTTACAATTTTTTTAAAATCTGAACTCTTTCTGAAATCTTTTTAAATTTTTTTAAACGTTTGAATTGTTGTAACATTTATAAAAAATTTAAAATATTTTAGATCTTTGCAATTTTTTTAATCTTTGATATCTTCGTGAAATCTTTTAAAATCTTTGAAACGTTTGAATTTTTGTAACGTTTACAAAAAATTTGAAATGTTTTAGATCTTTGCAGTCTTGTTTAAATCTTTGTGAAATCTTGTAAAATATTTGAATTTTTAAAAATTTTTGTGAAATTTTGAAAAGCTTTGAAGTCTTTGTAATTTTTGTTAATTTAAAAAAAAAACTTTCTGAAATCTTTGAAATGTTTCAATTTTTGGTGAAATTAAAAAAAAATTTGAAATGTTTGAAATTTTTTTGAAATCTTTGTGAAATTTGTTTAAATCTTTGAAATGTATGAATTTTTGTAACATTTTTGTGAAATTTTTAAAACCTTTGAAATTTTTGAAATCTTTGCATTTTTTTAAATCTTTCAAAAATTTTGTGAAATCTTTGAAGTGTTTGAATTTTCTTGTGAAATAAAAACAAAATTTAATGTTTGAAATTTTTGTAAACCTTTAAAATGTTTCAAAATTTTTGAATTTTTGTCAAATTAAAAAAAAATTTTAACGTTTGATATCTTTACAATTTTTTTTTAATTTTTGAAATCTTTGTAAAATCTTGTAAAATATTTGAATTTTTGTGAAATTTGTTTAATTTTTGTGAAATTTTGAAAACCTTTGAAGTGTTTGAAATCTTTGCAATTTTTTGCATCTTTCAAAAACTTTCTGAAATGTTTTAATTTTTTGTGAAATTAAAAAGAAATTTGAAATTTTTTTGAAATCTTTGTGATAATTTTTTAAATCTTTGAATTTTAGTGATATTTTTGTGAAAATTTTAAAACGTTTGAAATTCTTGCAATTTTTTAAAAATCATTTTAATCTTTGTGAAATCTTTTTAAATCTTTGAAACGGTTGTTTTTTGTAAACATTTGAAAAAAATTTTAATGTTTGAAATCTGCAATTTTTTTAAAATCTTTGAAATGTTTTATTTAAAATGTTTCAAATATTAAAATATTTGTTAGATTTTTTAAAATCTGAAATCTTTGTGAAATGTTTTTAAATCTTTGAAATGTTTGAATTTTTGTGAAAGTTAAACAAAAAACATTGAAATCTTTGCAATGTTTATTTAATCTTTGAGATCTTTTAAAATCTGAAATGTTTGATTTTTTTGGAATTATTATAAAATTTTAAATACCTTTAAAATATTTGAAATATTTTATACTCTGTGTAAAATCTTTGAAATTTTTGTAATATTCGTGAAATCTTTGTTAAATCTTTTTAAAAATGTAATCTTTAAACCCTCCGGAAATAATTTGAAATCTTTAAAAAAAATTAATGTTTAAAATCTTCAGAAATATTTTCGAATTATTGAAATGTTTGAAGTATTTTTGAGTCTGTGAAATTTTTAAAATTCTTATGTAATCTTTCAAATCTTTTTGAAATCTTTAAAAAAAATAGTAATTTTTTTAATCTTCGGAAATATTTTAAAGTATTTTGGAATCTTTGAGAAATTTTTGAAATTCTTATATAATATTTGAAATCTTTTAAATGTTCAGAAATGTTTTGTTATATTTTAAAATATATGTAAAAATGTTTTAAATCGTAGTGAAATATTTTCAAATCTTTGAAATATTTGAATTTTTTTGTGAAAATGTTAAAAATCTTTTAAATGTTTGAATTTTGGTGGCATTTTTGTTAAAATTTTAAAACCTTTCAAACGCTTTAAATCCTTGCAATTAAAAAAAAATCTTTTTAATCTTTGTGAAATCTTTTAAAAGCTTCGAAACGTTGGTTTTTTTTTGTAAACATTTAAAAAATTTTTGAAAGTTTTGATTTTTTTTGAATTATTGTGAAATCTTAAATGCCTTTGAAATTTTTGAAATATTTTATACTCTGTGTAAAATCTTTCGAATTTTTGTAATCGTCGTGAAATCTTTGAAATCTTTAAAATCTTCGTGAAATCTTTTTAAAACTTGTAATCTTTAATACCTTCAGAAATATTTTGGAATCTGTGAAATCTTCAAAAAAATTTAATTTTTAAAATCTTCAGAAATATTTTCGAATGTTTGAAGTATTTTTGAATCTTTGTGAAAGTTTATAAAAATTATCATGTAATCTTTGAAATCTTTGTAAAATGCTTTAAAAAAAGTGTGCTCTTTAAAATCTTCGGAAATATTTTGAAATATTTTTTTGTTTGTGAAAATTTTGAAATTCTTATATAATACTTGAAATCTTTGAAATCTTCTGAAATATTTTGAAAGATTTTTCGAAAGTTTGTGAAATTTTGGAAATTCTTATATAATATTTGAAATCTTTGAAATCTTCAGAAATATTTTGATATATTTTGAAATTTTTGTGAGAGATTTTCAAATCTTTGAAATCTTTGTGAAAATTTTGAAATTCTAATGTAATGTTTTAAATCTTTGTGAAATCTTTTTAAAAAATGTGTAATCTTTGAAATCTTCAGAAAAACTTCGATATGTTTTAAAATCTTTTTAATTTTTTTTTAAATATTTGTGATATATTAAAAAAATTCTTGTGGTCTTTGAAATATGTGGATAAATTTTAAGATCTGTGAAATTTTTGAAACATTTTTGAATTTTTGTAATATTTTTGAAATTCTTATATAATGTTTGAAATCTTTGAAATCTTTCGGAAATGTTTTGATTAATTTGGAAAATCTTTGTAAACTGTTTACAATCTTGGTGTAATCTTTGAAATCTTCAGAAATACTTTTATATATTTTAAAATCTTTCCGCAATGTTTAAAATCTTTCAAAATTTGTTGTATTCTTTGAAATATTTCTCAATCTTTGTGACATTTTTTTTAGATCTTGTGTAATATTTTAAATCTTTATGAATTTTATAAGAAAAGTTTTTAATCTTTGAAATATTCATAAAAACTTTGATATATTTTGAAATCTTTTGTAAAATTTTTTAAATATTTGTGAAATCTTTTAAAATTTGTTGTAGTCTTTAAAATCTGTGGATATATTTTTAAATCTTTGAAATATTTTAGAATTTTTGTAAAAATTTTGAAATTCTTGTGTGATCTTTTTAATCTGTGTGAAATTTTTTAAATCCTTGTGAAATTTTTGAAAAAATTCTATCAGTTTTTTTTTTTGTAAATGTAAATATTCTTACAGTATTAACGCAGGAATAACGGCGCTTCCTGCGCTCTTGAATATCAAGCAAGTCATGCAACAGAGACAAGTCACAGGTATCTGGAACGGAAAGGACGAACTCCCCGTAAGTTTTTTTAATTTTCTCCACAAAAATATTACCTTTTTATTCTGCAATATCCTTTTTGAGATATCTAGTTTTTGATCAATGACCAACTCGTTAAATATTTTTCGTTTGTTAAATTTGTTGTCCCTTTTCTCTCTCAGATTGAAATTGACTTGGGTAAGCAGAGTCGTTACCATTCAGTGTTTGCATGTCCGATTCTTCGTCAGCAGAGTACGGAGAACAATCCGCCGATGAAATTAGTTTGCGGACACGTGATATCGCGCGACGCCCTGAACAAGCTGACAAGCGCGAACAAGTAAGTCGTTCGAATTTATTGTCGAATCCAGTACACCGATATCGAAATCGCTTTTTAAAGAAATCAATTCCATTCCAGATTGAAATGCCCGTATTGCCCGATGGATCAGAATCCAGAAGACGCTCGACTCATCTATTTTTAGAGTGCTGTGATAAATGACAAGACGTACTGGCCCAAATCTCTCGACCGCCGCCTTTCTTTAATCAGTTTAAGTATAGCCAATAATTTTCTCTAGAGGATAGATTTATTTGTAAATTGAACGCGTGATGATGATTATGATGATTATGATGATGCAATTTCTTTGTCGATTCAACAACAGAGGAATGATGATATTTATTAAGTTGGAGAATGGGGCAAAATCTGAATTTACAAAATTGATTCAGCTTTATGAATTACTCGTTAATTATTATAATTGTATAGTTTCTTTTTTGTGTTTACGTCTGGTCAATTGTCATAAAGCGTGCAGAAGTTTTATCGAAGATTTCTCCGTTTTGTCTAATAATAATCAGTTTGAAAATATTTATACGTGATAATCTTGTGTTGCAATGTTTCTCTTTTTTATGTCGATGAATGAAGATTGAATTGAAGAATATTTCGATCCTTGATAATTATGATAATGATAATCGGGTCGGGGTTTTCTCAAAAATTCGTAACACAAAGTTCGTGTGAGTTCTCTCTTTATACATTTTCTGGGTCTAAATAGATGCAGTTTTAAATGCTATTACTTGACGTAATATGCTATCGAAATAATAATAATCAAGACGATTTTATTAAAATTCAACTGCTGAGATTATTATAACAGTTGAAATATGAATACGGTTTCAATTAACCAAAAAAAAAAAAAAAAATAGTGACTTACGATTATCAATTATGCCGCAATTTCCTTTTTTTGCAAGTAACTACGGTAATCGACATTTTAACATATTTAATTTTACTAGAGTGTTTTATATGATATCCTGAAATAAATGTTACTTATGAAAATTGATTTCCAAAGTTTATATTATTCGCAATTTATTTTTTGAACTGGAATTTGACAATTTTTTTTAAAGAAAAATTAAACCGGTCACTGGAAATAAAACAAATTTCGTATCGCGTGATATAATGTAATTAAATATATACATTGTTTTTAATTTCCTTTGTTCACATAGATTTTACAAGACTTAAATAAAAATTAAAAATCGTTGAAATTGAAAAGATTTGAGTTCAACATTTAAACTAATAAATATATATATTTTTAAATTATTCCAGAGTTCCAGTATTAAAAATAGAACGATAATTGATTTTAGAAAGATGTTTCTGAATCTGTTCAAGATTTAATTGTTTATAAATATTGACGTTAAAAAATGAATAGGTAAAAAACTTACATTTTCAACTAAAATTTTAAATATTTAATCAATTTTTTTTACGAAGTAGTTAAGCTTTCAATCAATTAGTTTTCAATAAAAAGAAATACATTTCTCGATGAAAAATGTAATATTTAAACTAGGAAATATTCCGATTTTAAATAAAAAACAGTTTAATTCTACCAAAAAGACGTATTTTCAACCAAAAAGATTACTTTTTAACCAAATTTCAACTAAAAGAAATAATTTTTCAAACAGAACTGGAATACTTTAATTTTCAGTTAAAAAATTAATAATAATTAAGAAATATTTGATTTTTCGACTCAAGAATATTTCAGTTTTAAATAAAAAGCTGTTGAATAATTATTAATTTTAAAAAACCAAAGTATTTTGAGAAATATTTAGAGGTTTTGAAAAGCTTTTTAAGAATATTAAAAGGTTTCAAGAGATTAGAAAGATTTATTAAGATTCTTAAGAAAATTAAAAATGATTTTTAATTTAGAAAATTTAATTTTTTAATTATTTTTTTGATAATTCGTCGTTTTTGGTTAAAAACTAAACTATTATTTTTTTAAATTCAACAATTGGTTGACAATTTAACTATTTAGTTAAAAATGAAGTGTTTTGTTGAAAATTCAGCCGTTTTTGGAATTTAATTGTCTTGTTGAAAATTCACATTTTTGGGTTGAAAATTGAATTATTTTTGTAAAGAAGTTAACTATTTAATTGAAAAATAATTTTTCTTTTTAATTCATTATTTGTAAAAAATTATTTGTTTTTTTAGTTAAAATTTTACTTTCTTGAACTGAAAATACAACTATTCCATTCTTTTTTTAGTTGAAAATTTAACTGTTTGGTAGACAAATAACTTTCTTTGTTGAAAATTCATATTTTGAACCAAGAAATTTATCTTTTAAGTAGAAAATTGAACTGTTTCGTCAAAAATGGAATTTTTTGTTCAAAATTCATATTTTTTTGGTTTAAAATTCTACTATTTGTTTGTAAATTAATTTTGTTGTTGAAAATTCAATTGCATTGTAGAAAATTCACTGTTTTTTTTTGTAATTAAAAGGTTACTTTCTTTAAATGGAAATTTAACTATTCTATTTTTTTAATCAACTTTTTTTTCTAAATTCATATTTTTGGGTAGAAAATATAAGAATTTAGTACAGAATTCAAATATTTCGTTGAAAATTCATAATTTAAACCAAAAAATTTTTTTCTTTTTGGTATAAAATTCAACTATTCTGTTGAAAATTCATATTTTTAAATTGAAAATCCCTATTTTCAACCAAAAAATTTGTCTTTTTGGTACAGAATTCAAATATTTCGTTGAAAATTCATATTTTCAACTAAAAAAATTGTCTTTTTGGTACAGAATTCAAATATTTCGTTGAAAATTCATATTTTTAAATTTAAAATTTATATTTTCAACTACAAAATTTGTCTTTGGTAGAAAATTCAACTATTTCGTTAAAAATGAACGTTTTTGTTAAAAATTCATTTTTGTTAATTGAAAATTCATATTTTTTGGGTTTAAAATTCAAGTATTTGGTTGTAAATTAATTTTTTTTTTTGAAAATTCAATTGTATTGTAGAAAATTCGCTATTTTTTCAGATTAAAAGCTTACTCTCTTTAAATGGAAATTTAACTATTTCATTTTTTGTTGAAAATTATCTTTTTTGTTGAAAATTCATATCTTTGGGTTAAAAATGTAACAATTTGGTAGGGAATTCAACTATTTCGTTGAAAACTAACTACGTTGTTGAAATTCATATTTTTGGGTTGAAAATTAAATTGTTTTGTAGAAAATGTTTTTTTTTTAGTAGAGAGATTATTTATTTTTTGTTAACTTACCTCTTCCATTTTTTTAGTTGAAAATGTAACTGCATGCTTGATAATAAACTTTTTTGTTGAAATATATATTTCCTGGTTGAAAATGGGGTTTTTTGGTAGAAAATTCATATTTTTGGTTTGAAAAATCAACTATTTTGGTAAAAAATTCCAATTATTTGTTTGAAAATTGAATTGTTTTGCAAATAATTCTTTTTATTTAATTAAGAGCTTAGTTTCTTTGAATAAAAACTTAACTATTTAATTTCTTTAGTTAAAAATTTAAATTCTTGGTTGAAACGTTTAAAGTTCGAAATTTTTGATGAAAAGTAGTTTTATTTTATCAACTGTAAATATAAATAAATACTTTTTAAAATGGATCGCTACTTTAAATATTAAAAACTGTAAAATAATTGATTTGATAAAACGATTCTAAATCCGTTGAAAATTAAAGAATTTCGAGATTCGCAATTCATTCGTAATTAAAGGCGTTTATTAAATTACAAATATTGTTTCAGTCTAAATTATTCCATTTTTAACCCATTTAATTTAAAAAATGTATTAAGAAAAAGGATAATTATTTAATATTTAGCAATATTTGTCTTATAATTTAAGACGACTGCATTGAAGCCAAATATTTAAAAGTAAACAATTTGAAACTTAAATGTTTGACATAGAAAGCTTCGAATTGTTAAAATTTCGAAAAGCATTTAACATTTTAACGTTACAATTTCTATTGTTCTACTTAATAAAATGTTTAATTCGTAAACGAAATTGTTGAATTTTGATATATAAATACAAATTGAACTCGTATTATTTTTAGAAAAATTTGACTAATTTTAAGAGATGTTTAGAAGTTTTGAAAAGATTCAAAATTAATTAAAAAGTTGAAATATCAAATAATTTAAACGAAGTTTTTGAAAAAAATTCAGAACTCCTAAATGTATTTTAAACTGCATAACATTTTTAGAAAATCTTAAAAGTTAAAAAAAACTTAAATTCTTCCTAGGTCGTTTTTGATAACATTGGAATTATCTTAAAATCTTTTTGAATATTCTGTTAAAATAATTTTTCAAACTGAAGAATTATTTTCAATTTTCCTAGTAATTTTAAGAAAATGTTTTTATTCGTTTGAAGCCTTTCACAATTCTTAAAAAGCCTCTAAATCTTTTGTAAACTGCAAAAATCTACATTTTGTTTTAAATTATGTTGTGAGTATTTGCACCGAAATTTCGTTACTTATAACCAAATTTTTTCGGTAAACACACTTCATTAAAATTATTTGAAATCATTTCAAGCTCTGAATTAATTTTTAATCTTTTTCAAACTTCTAAATATCTCTTAAAATTACTCTATTTTTTTCTAAAAATAATAAGTGTTCCATTGTTATTTAAAAATTCAAATTTTAAGGATATTTTGTTTAATTCGCAAGATTTTCTACAATTTGTAGGACAAATTCAGTTAATTTTTAAAGTTATTTAGAGGGTTTGAAAAAATTTCAAAAATAAATCCAAGTTTAAAAAAATTTAAAACTACTTCTAGATTTCTCAAGATTTGGAAATACAATTTTAAATTTTTTCACGGATGCTTAATCTATTTCAAATAAAAATAATTAAAATTCTAATTTGAGAACTTTTAAGTTGAAAAAAATGTAAATTTTAAAATATTTATTGGCCAAAAATAACCGAATAGCATAATTTTGACCATTTTTAAAGTTCAATGATTTATTCTTTAATTTAGAATATTGAAAATGTTAACCTGGATTTATATTTTTGAAACTTATTTTAAATCTTTGAACTCTATAATTTATGAATGTTAAAAATTCTGAATTTCGCAGTTTAAATTCATTAAACTTGAAATTATTCAGTTGCAAAGTTTTATTACCTTCCAGTTTATACGTGTAAATTATTGAACAATTCAATAGAAAATTTTTGAAATTAAAAACTTTTAAACTTAAATTTTAAAAGTTAAAAATTAAAGAGTTCCACTTTGAATGCTTTATTTTGTTGTTTATTTTGTATTTCTTGTACTTTTACTGTTCAACTTTATATTTCGATTTTTTACATTTTATTGGCCGGGAATAATATTTGCAAACAGGGGAAAAACCGGGAATTTTATTATTTGATTAAAACGGTCACCCTGATAGATGTTTCTGAATCTGTTCAACATTTAATTATTTAAAAGTATTGACGTTAAAAATTGAATAGGTGGAATGTGTAAATTTTCAACTAAAATGATAAATCTTTAATAACAATTTTTTTTACAAAGTAGTTAAGCTTTCAATTAATTATTCTTCAATAAAAAGAAATACATTTCTCGATGAAAAATGTAATATTGAAACTAGAAAATATTCCGATCTTATATTAAAAAAAAAACAGTTTAATTCTTTCAAAAAGACGAATTTTCAACAAAAAAATTGAATCCTCAAACAAAAAAGATTACTTTTTAACCAAATAGTTGTATTTTTAACGAAAAAAATTTAATTTATACTATAATAGATGGAAGTTTAAACAAAAAAAAAAAATTCAACCAAATACATTCATTTTCAACTTTTTAACCAAATAGGTTAAATTTCAACTAAAAGAGATAATTTTTCAACCAGAACCGGAATACTCAAATTTTCAGTTAAAAAATTAATTCTTAAGAAAAAATATTTTAAGTAAAAAACTGTTGAATAATTAGAAAAAATTGATGTAAGTTTAAGAGATATTTAGAAAACTTAAAAAACTTTTTAAGAATATTGAAAGCTTTAAAGAGATTGGACAATTTAACTATTTAGTTAAAAATTAAGTTTTTTGTTGAAAATTGAATTATTTGATTGCAAATTAATTTTTTTTAAATCCATCGTTTTCTAGAAAATGAGTTGTTTTTTTAGTTAAAATTTTACTTTCTTTAACTGAAAATTTAACTATTCCATTCTTTCCTTAATTGAGAATTTAACTGTTTTTTTTTTTTGTTAACAATTCATATTTTCAACCAAGAAATTGTTGTCTTTTTGGTAGAAAAAGGAACTATTTCGTTAAAAATTGACTTTTTTTTGTTAAAAATTCATATTTGTTCATTGAAAATTCATATTTTTGGGTTGAAAATTGAACAATTAAGTTGTAAATTAATTTGGTTGAAAATTCAATTGTATTGTAGAAAATTCACTTTTTTGAAATTAAGAGTTTACTATCTTTAAATGGAAATTTAACTTCCATTTTTTGTTGAAAATTAACTTTATTCTTGAAAATTCATATTTTTAGGTTGAAAATTGAATTGTTTGGTAGAAATGCTTTTTTTTTAGTTGAGAGTTTATTATTTTTAAAATGAAAATTTAACTATATGGTTGATAATAAACTTTTTTGTTGAAAATAGATATTTCCTGGTTGAAAATGTTTTTTTTTTGGTAGAAAATTCAACTATATCGTTGAAAATTCGTATTTTTAATTTGAAAATTCATATTTTCAACAAAAAAATTTGTCTTTTTGGTAGAAAATTCAGCAATTTCGTTAAAAATGAACTTTTTTGTTAAAAATTCATATTTGTAAATTGAAAATTTATATTTCTTATTTGAAAGTTCTACTATTTGGTTGTAAATTAATATGTTTGTTGAAAATTGAATTGTATCGTAGAAAATTCGCTGTTTTTTTATAAATTAAAAGTTTACTTTCTTTGAATGGAAATTTAACTATTCTATTTTTTGTTGAAAATTAACTTTTTTTGAAAATTCATACTTTTGGGTTGAAAATTGAATTGTTTTGTAGAAAATGCTTTTTTTTTGTTGAGAGTTTTTTAAAATGAAAACTTACCTATACCATTATTTTAGTTGAGAATTTAACTGTATGATTAATAATAAACTCTTTTGTTGAAAATAGATATTTCCTGGTTTAAAATGGGTTTTTTTCATTCGGGTTGAAAATTAATACTTTTGGGTTGAAAATTCAACTATTTGTTTGAAAATGGAATTTTTTTGCAAATAATTCTTTTTATTTAATTAAGAGCTTACTTTGTTTAAAGGAAAACTTAACTATTTAATTTTTTTAGTAAAAAATTTAACTGCTTGGTTGTAAATTAATTTTTTTGTTGACAATTAATATTTTTGGGTTAAAATTTGATCTTTTTGGTAAAAAATTCAACTATATCGTAAAGATTCACTTTTGTGTTGAAAATTTAAAGGTTTGAATTAAAAATGCATATTTTTGGATTGAAAATTCAACTATTTTGGTTAAAATTAAACTATTCGGTTGAAAATCAACTTTTTTGTTAAAAATGTAATTGTTTTGTAGAAAATTCGTTGTTTTCAGTTGAAAGTTTACTTTGTTTAAATGAAAAAGAAACTTTTTCATTTTTTTATTTAAAAATTTAAATCAATTAAAAAAAAAGTGGTTAAACTTTCAACCAAGCAGTTAGTTTTCAGCCAAAAAATATAAATTCTCAAAAAATTTAATATTCAATATTTCAACTAAACAATATTTTTATTTAAAAAGAAACAGTTTAATTTTGCCAAAAAAAGGCGAATTTTCAACGAAATAGGTTAATTATCGAGCAAAAAAGATTACTTTTCAACCAAAAAGTTGAATTTTTTAAGTACAAAAATTTAATTTCTACCACAACAGATGAAATTAAAAAAAAACAACGAATTTCCAATCAAATAGATGCATTTTCAATTAAAAAGTTGCATTTTAGACTAAAAAATATCTATTTCCAACCGAAAATGAAGTAGTTAAATTTTCAGTTAAAAAATTAGTTTTTCCAACCAGGAGAAAAACGTATTAAAAAAATATAATTTTCTTATCGAAAAGGTTACATTTTAACGAAACCAGATAATTTTTCAACCAAAACTGGAATACCTAAATTTTCAGGTAAAAAATCAGTGTTTAACACAAAATCATTTTAATCAAGTATTTAAAATTTCAACCAAAGTAGTTACTCTAAGGAAAAAAAATTGGAATGAAAAATGTAATATTTGATATTTCGACTAGAGAATAATGAAGTTTAAATAAAAAACTGTTGAATAATGATTAATTTAGAAAAAATTCAAGTAATTTTAAGAGATTAAGGCTAAAAAATATTTCAATTTAGAATAAAAGACCTTTAAATAATAATTATTAAGTTTAATAATATCAAGGTATTTTAAGAGATATTTAGAAGGCTTGAAAAGTTTTTTAAAAATATTCAAAGGTTTCAAGAGACTATAACATTTTTGTTAAGATTCCTGAGAAATTTGAAAATGATTTTTTATTAAACAAAATTTAATTTTTGAATAATTTTCTCGATAATTCATCTTTTTGGATTGAAAACTAAACTACTTTGATAGAAAATTCAACATTTGGTTGACAATTTAATTATTTGGTTAAAAATTAAGTTTTTTGTTGAAAATTCATATTTTCGTGTTGAAAAATTGTCTTTTTGGTAGAAAATTCAACTATATCGTTAAAATTCACTTTTTTCTTTGAAAATTCGTATGTTTGAATTAAAAATTCTTTTTTTTTTATAAAAAATTCAACTATTTCGTTTAAAAATTTACATTTAAATAGTGAAATAGTTACCTTTTTAACCAGAGTGTAATTGTAATGAAAATAATTGAATCCCCAACCAAAAAAGATGACTTTTTAACCAAGAATTTGCATTATTAACCATGAAACAAATTTGAGAAATAATTTTTTTTACCAAAAATAAAAATTTTCAAACAAATACATGTATTTTTAACTAAACAGTAGAATTTTCGAAATCAAGTAGTTAGTTTTCAACCAGAAAAAAATTTTTCAACAAAATACATGCATTTTTATATAAATAGTTGAATTTTCGTCTAAAAAAGATAACTTTTCAATTAATAAATTAATTATTACATGGGATTTTTTTTAAACAAAAATTTCAACCAAGTAATTAGTTTTTAACCAAAAAAAGATAAATTTTTAATAAAAAATGTAATAATTGATATTTCATCTAAAAAATATTTTGATTTTAAATAAAAAAAGTTGAATTTCATTTTTCTTTTAATTTCTAACAAAATTGTTTAATTATCAACCAAAAAAAAAGATTACATTTTAACCAAACAGTTTGAATTTTTAACAAAAAATTAAATTTATACCATAACAGATGAATTTTTATTCCAAAAATACGAACTTTCAATGAAATACATGCATTTTTAACTAAATAGTTTTCAAATAAATGTTGGAATTTTCACCAAAAAGATCAATTGTCAACTGAAAATGGAATAGTTAAATTTCCAGTTAAAAAAATTAATTTCCATAAAACAGTTGAATCTGTTTGGTAGAAAATTAACTTTTTTGTTGAAAATTCAATTTTATTGTAAAAAATTGTTCTTTATTAATTATTTAACTGTTAAATTTTTGGTTGAAATCAAATTTATGTTGAAAATTCATATTTTCGGGTTCACAATGATCTTTTTGGTAGAAAGTTAAACTATTCGGTTAAAATTTAACTTTTTTGTTTAAAATTCATATTTTTTAAATGGAAAGTCATATTGGGTTGAAAATTCAACTATTTTGGTTAAAAATTTCACTATTTAGTTGAAAGGTAAGTTTTTTTGTTTAACATTCATATTTTTGTTTTGAAAATTGAATTGTTTTATAGAAAATTAATTTTTTTTAAAATTGAGAGTTTACTTTCTTTAAATAAAAATTTTTCTATTCCATTCTTTGTTGAAAATTAAGTTTTTTTGTTGTAAATTCATATTTTGTGCTTGAAATTGATTCTTTTTGGTGGAAAATTAAATTATTTCCTTGAAAATTCATATTTTCGCGTTGAGATTTGAATTTTTTAGTTGAAAATTTATTTCAATTTAATTGTGATTATTTTTTTTTAATGAAAATTTAACCTTTCCATACTTTATTGAAAATTCATATTTTTGGGTAAAAAATTTGTCTTTTTGGTAAAAAATTTGAACTATTTCGTTGAAAATTAACTTTCTAATTGAAATTCCTTATTTTTGGGTGTAAAATTAAATTGTTTTGTAGAACATCCAATTTTTTTAGTTGAGAGTTAACTTTCTTAGAAGGAAAGTTGAATTATTCCATTTTTTTGTTGAAAATTAACTTTTTTGTTGAAAATTTAAGAATGTTGTAGAGAATTAAACTATTCCGTTTTAAATTAATTTTATTGTTGAAAGTCATATTTTCCGGTTGAAAATTCAATTGTTTTGTAGTAAATTTTTTTTTTAATATGCATCTTATTTGGTTGAGGATTCCATTTGATTGGGAATTATCGTTTAATTTAATTTTAAGAATTTCTAAGCAAATTTAAATTCGATCAAACGTCAGGCCATTGCTATAGCAACCCCGTTTATTTACTTCTTTATCAATTTTATTTTGACAGCATTTTAAATAATTTCATATGAGCAAGTGGTAAGTCTCTATGAATAAATATTTATGACGTCAAGATTAATTTATGATTTAAAAATTAATTCAGTTCAAACGACAGGAATGGAGATTTTGAGGAAAAATCACAGAAAAATAAGAAAATTAACTCTTCTGCTCTCTCTGGGAACAAATCTGAAGATTTTCAAAGTGAGGATCGGCAAATTAAAAATGACGAAACAGTAAGAAATGATGGGAAAGAAAAAATTATTAAAAAAGGTATAACAAGAGATGATAAATTTAATAGTTCTGTGCTAAATGAAATTATAAATTCTGAAAGAATGTAGAAAATTCAAGTAGTTGGTTGAAAATTAACTTTTTTTGTTGAAAATTTACATTTTTGGGTGGAAAATGTAATAATTTTGTGGATAATTTTAGTGGAATTTTGATGAAAATGCAAATATTTTGGTTTAATATTACACCGTCTTGTAAAAAATTCGACTTTTTGTCTCGAAAATTTAAAAATTTGGTAGAAAATTCAACTACTTTATTTAAATTAACTTTTTTGTTAACAATTTATTTATTTTATTGAAAATTGGTCTTTTGTGGTTAAAAAATCAATTAATTTACTCAATATTGAACTATTTTGGTTAAAAATTCAACATTTCGGTTGAGGAATAACTTTTGTGTTGAAAATAAAAATTTTTTTGGTTGGAAATTTTACAATTATGGTAGAAATCTCAAGAATTCTATTGAAAATTAACTTTTTTTTTACAATTCAACTATTTTGTTGAAAATTTGTATTTTTTTGTTGAAAATGTAAATATTTTGGTAGAAATTTCAACTCTTTTATTGAAATTTTTTTTGTTTACAATTCAACTATTTTGCTGAAAGTTTCTAATTTTTTGTTTTTTAAACATGCAAATATTTTTGTTGAAAATAAATATTGAACTATTTTGGTTAAAAATTCAACTTTTCGGTTGAAGAATAGCTTTTGTGTTGAAAATTTAAATTTTTTTGCTTGGAAATTTGACAGTTTTGTAGAAATCTCAACAATTCTATTGAAAATTAACTTGTTTCTACAATTAAACTATTTTGTTAAAAATTTGTGTTTTTTGTTGAAAATGCAAATATTTTGGATGAAAATTCCACCGTCTTGTAAACAATTCGACTTTTTGTCTCGAAAATTAAAAAATTTGTTAGAAAATTCAACTATTTTATTGAAAATTAACTTTTTTGTTGAAGATTCAACTATTTCGCTAAACATTTAACTATTTTGGTTGAAAATTCGACTTTCCTGTTGAAAATTAACTTTTGTGTTGAAAATTCATATTTTTTGTTTTTGGAAATTTAACAATTATGGTAGAAATCTTAACTATTTTATTGAAAATTAACCTTTTTTTTACAATTCAACTATTTTGTTGAAAGTTTGTATTTTTGGTTTGTTAAACATGCAACTATTTTGGTTGAACATCGGACTGTCTTTTAAAAAATTCAACTTTTTGTCTCAAAAATTTAATAATTTGGTTAAAAATTCAAATTTTCGGTTGTAGAATAACTTTTGTGTTGAAAATTAATATTTTTTTGGTTGAAAATTTAACAATTATGGTAGAAATCTCAACAATTCTATTGAAAATTAACTCTTCTTTTTTACAATTCAACTATTTTGTTGGAAATTTGTATTTTTTTGTTGAAAATGCTAATATTTGGGTTAAAAATTCCACTGTCTTACACAAAATTCGCCTTTTTGTCTTGAAAATGTAATAATTTGGTAGAAAATTCAACTATTTTATTGAAAATTAACTCATTTGTTGACAATTTATTTATTTGATTGAAAATTGGTCTTTTTTGGTTAAAAATTAAATTATTTCGTTACAAATTTAACTATTTTGGTTGAAAATTAATATTTTTTTGCTTGGAAATTTAACAATTTGGTAGAAATCTCAAGTATTTTATTGTGAATTAACTTTTGTGTTAAAAATTAATTTTTTGTTTTGGAAATTTATTAATTATAGCAGAAATCTCAACGGTTTTATTGAAAATAAACTTTTTGTTTACAGTTTTTTTTGTCACGAAAATTTAATCATTTGGTAGAAAATTCAACTATTTTATTGAAAATTAACTTATTTGTTGAAAATTCAACTATTTCGATAAATATTTAATTATTTTGGTTGAAAATTAACTTTCGTGTTGAAAATTTATATTTTTTGTTGTTGGAAATTTAACAGTTATGGTAGAAATCTCAACTATTTGGTTGAAAATTAACCTTTTTTTACAATTCAACTATTTTGTTGAAAGTTTGAATTTTTTGTTTGTTCAACATTGTTCATTGTTTAACATTTTGGTTGAAAATCGCACTGTCTTATAAAAAATTTAACTTTTTGTCTAAAAAATTTAATAATTTGGAAGAAAATTCAACTACTTTATTTAAATTAACTTTTTTTGTTGACAATTTATTTATTTTATTGAAAATTGGTCTTTATGGTTAAAAATCCAACTATTTCGTTAAAAATTTAACTATTTTAGTTGAAAATTAACTTTTGTGTTAAAAATTCTACTTTTTGTCTGAAAAATGTAATAATTTGGTAGAAAATTCAACTATTTTATTTATAATTAACTTTTTTCTTGACAATTTAACTATTTTGTCGAATTTTGTATTTTTTGTTCAAAATGCAAATAATTTTGCTGAAAGTTCCACTGTCTAATACAAAATTCAACTTTTCTATCGAAAATTAACTTTTGTGTTAAAAATTCATTTTTTTGTTGTAAATTTAACAGTTTGGTAGAAATCTCAATTATTTTATTGAAAATTAACCAATTTTTTGTTGAGAATTCAACTTATTTGTTGAAAATTTGTAGTTTTTGGGTGAAAATTCAACTATTTTGTTGAGAATTCGATTTTTTTATATTTGTAATTGTACTATTTTGTTGAAAATTCGTCTTTTTTTGATAATTCAACTATTTTCTTGAAAATTCAACTATTTGGGTTAAAAATGATCTATTCTTATTGTTGAAAATTCGGCTTTTGACTTGGATATTCAATAATTTAGTTGATAATTAAACTATTTTATTGAAAATGAACTTTTTTTGTTTAATGTTGAAAATTCGTCTTTCTGTTTGAAAATGAAACTATTGTGTTCAAAATTTAATTATTTTGATCGAAAAATGAACTATCTTATTGAAAATTAAATTTTTTGTTAACATTTCATTTATTTTGTTGAAAGTTTAACAATTTGATACGAATTTTAACTGTTTTATTGAAAATTAACTCTCTTCTTGACAATTCAACGATTTTGTTGAAAATATATGTTTTTTGGTTGAAAATTCAACTATTTATTTGAAAATTCGTCGTTTTGTTAATAATTCAACCATTTTTGTTAAAAACTCAAATAGACGTTAAAAAAGAACCTTCTTAATAATAAATTTAATGCTTTCACGATGATTAATTTTGATAAAAAGAGGTATTTCTGGTTTCAATCGTCGATAAAATTCTAAGTTTTGTACATGAACCGTCCTGTTGAAAATTAATATTTTCTAGTTGAAAATTTAATTGTTTTGTAGAAAATCAGATCTTTGGCTTGAAAATTTAACAGTTTGGAAAAAATAATAATTTTTTGTTGAAAATTCGTCTTTTTTGGATAAAAATTCAACTATTTTGTCAAAGATGTAACTATTTTGTTTGAAAATTCAACTTTTCGGTTGAAAATTAACTTTTGTGTTGAAAATTAATATTTTTTTGCTTAGAAATTTAACAGTTTGGCAGAAATATCAACTATTTTATTGTGAATTAAATTTTTTGTTGACAATTTATTTGATCATTATTTTTCAAAATTCATGTTTTTTAGGTTAATAATTCAACTATTTGGTTAAAAAATTTAATGTTGATAATTAACGTTTGTGGGTTAAAAATATAACTTTTTTGTAGAAAATTTCTCTTTTTGGACAGAAAAATAACTTTTTTATTCACTTTTTTTATTAGTAAATCAACTATTTGTTTGAAAATTAATAATTTTGTTGAAAATTTATATTAATTAATAAGAATTAATAAAAGTATTAATTTTATTAATTTTGTTGCACTTAATTAATTTAATTAATAATTAATTATTAATAAATAGTTAATAATTCACTTATTTTGGATAAAAATTCAACTATTTTGTCAAAGATGTAACTGTTTTGTTTGAAAATTCAACTTTTCGGTTGAAAATTAACTTTTGTTTTGAAAATTAATATTTTTTTGCTTAGAAATCTAACAGTTTGGCAGAAATTTCAACTATTTTATTGTGAATTAAATTTTTTGTTAACAATTTATTTGATTGAAAATTTGTCTTTTTTGGTTAAGAATTTCACTAATTTGTTAAAGATTTAACTTTTTTGGTTGAAACTATATGGTTAAAAATTAACTTTTAGCTAAAAATTTATATTTTTGATTTGAGATTTCAACTATTTGGTTAAAAGTTCAACTATCCTATTGAAAATGAACCTTCTAGTTGAAAATTCATATTTTTTCGTTGAAAATTCGGCTTTTTGACTTGAAAACGTAACCATTTGATAGAAAATTCAACTATTTTGTTGTAAATTCATTTTTGACTGAAAATTTAACTATTTTTTTGAAAATTGTCTTTTTGTTTTAAAATTAACTTTTTTTCGAAAATTCATAGTTTTGATTTAACACTTAAATATTTGGTTGAAAATGAACCTTGTCGTTGAAAATTAATATTTTTTCGTAGAAAATCCAGCTGTTTCGCATGAAAGTTTAACAATTTGGTTGGAAATTCATAATTTTTTTATTGAAAAATCAACTTTTTGAGTTGAAAATTCAACAAGTGGGTAAAAAATTTAACTATTTTATTTATTTATTTTTTAGTTGAAAATTAAACTATTTTGATAAAAATTCGACTTTTTTTTGAAAATTCATATTTTTTGATTGAAAAATCGTCTTCTTGACTTGAAAATGTAACAATTTCGTAAAAAATTAAAGTATTTGATTGAAAATTAACTTTTTTTATTTACACTTGATCTGTTTTGTTGAAAACATTTTTTTAATTGATTAAGTTTTTCGGTTGAAGTTATAAAATATTAAAATATTGTGAGAAAAAAGAAATTATTAAAAAAGGTATAAAAATAGACGATAAATCTAATAGTTATATATACTAAATGAAATGATAAATTATGAAGGAAGTATCAACTCGCTTACGAAGTCGAAAATTTCTGCTGATTCTGTCTATAATGTGGATGATTTGAGTACCGAAGATTTACATGATTCTTTGCATCGAATCAGTAAAAATCCTCAAGAGCCTTTCAAATTTTTGAGTCATATTTTGGACAATGTTGATACTCAAAATCATTCTCCTTTGTGTCGATCAAAACCTACAGATATTGATGTAAGTTTTTTATTTTTAGTCCTTTCTCATTAAATTTTTTTTTTCAAATTGAGAAAAATGAAATATTTTTTTAAACAATTTGTTTACTCAAAAGCGACAACTCGCTTCGCTAGTGAGAAGAGTTGAAATGAATAAATCTCTTCTTGAAAGGACTAATCAGCGAGTCAAGGATATCAATTTTATTGTTGAGAAGAATAAGATTTTAGCTTCAAAGGAATTAGATTACGGTAAGATTTTTAATATTATTTAGAATATGAGAATACAAAAATTGAGTGTAATTTCAATTAATTGTATCTTCTATGTAGATAAGGATTCTTTATCAAAAATGGGAGATTGTGATGATAAAACAGAACCAAATTTTGAACACCCTGGAATTGGTAAGAAAATCAAACTATTTTGGTTCAAACTTAATTCCTTTAGGTTGAAAAATGTATTATTATATTTTTTGTACAAAATTCATCTCCTTTGGTGCCAAATTCTACTTTTAGTGAATATTTATATTTTACAGTTAAAAATTCAATTGTTCTGTAGAAATTTTTTTTTTGGGTTCAACATTCCTTTCCTTGTTTTTGAAAATGAAATATTTTGTTGCAATTTCATATATTTGGGTTGAAATTTCAACTATTTTGTTGAAAATTAAATTAACTTTTTTTTTAATGCATATTTTTTGCTTGAAAATTCGTTTTTGTTTAATATAAAATTTGTGTTTTTGGCTTGGGAATTTAACAATTTTATAGAAAATTTAACAAATTTGATTAGAACTTTATTTTTTGGTTAAAAATTCGTATTTTCAGGTTTCCACGAATAGAAAAGTTTCCGTTTGAGAGAAAATTTATCCTTTTTTGTATAAATATCATCTTTTTTCTGTTTAAAATTATTTTTTATTGTTTGTAAATAAACTGTTTTGATTAAAATTCAACTATCCTCTAATAAATTCGTCATTTTGGCTTAAAAAATTAACTATTACTTTTAAAATTTAACTATTTTGGGAGTTCATATTTTTATGTGGAATATTCAATTGTTCTGTAGAAAATTCTTTTTTTTATTTAACATTCATTTATTCTGTTGAAAATGAAATTATTTGTTTCAAATTCATATTTTCGTGTTGAAACTTCAACTATTTTGTTGAGAATTTGTCTTTTAGGGTTGAAAGTAAAATGAGCTTCTTGCTAAAAGTTCATATTCTTTTGTCGAAAATTAAATTTTTTTAAAGAAAATTCGTCTTTCTGGCTTGAAAATTTAACAATTTGTTAGGAAGTTTAATTATTTGATTCAAAAATTGACTTTTTTATTCAAACCTAAAATTTTCCGGTGAAAAATTAAAATATTTGGTTGAAAATTAACTTTTTCTTAATGCATATTTTTTGCTTGAAAATTTGGTTTTTGAAATATATAAAACTTGTGTTTTTGGCATCAGAATTTAACAATTTGATGGAAAATTTAATAAATTTGATTAAAAATTAATTTTTTTTGTTAAAAATTCGTATTTTTAGGTTCTCACGAATAGAAAAGTTTCCCTTTTTGAGAAAAAATTTACCCATTTTTGTAGAAATGTCATCTTTTATGTATAAAATTAATTTTTATTGTTTATAAAGCAACTTTTTTGTTTAAAATTCAACTGTTCTCTAAAAAATGCATCATTTTGGCTTAAAAACGTAACTATTAATTTAAAATGTAATTTTTTCGGTTACATTTTAATATTTTTTGTTTCGAAATTCGACTATTTGGTTGCAAATTGAACGATCTTGTTGAAAATTTAATTATTTTGTTGAAAATTAAACTTTTTTTTAAGACATCTTTTATGGAAAAATATGTAACTGCTTTGTTGATCATTATTTTTTTTTTAATAGAAAATTAAATTTTTTGTTGTTAATTTATCTTTTTGTGTTATCCTTTTTGTTTGAAAAATCAACTGCTTTTATCAATTAATCTTCTTGAATTAAAAACTAAACTATTTTTGTAGAAAATTCAACTATTTTACTGAAAATCAAATATTTTGGTTAAAAAATCATTTTTGTTGGTAGTTCATATTTTTATATTGAAAATTCAACGGTTTTGCAGAAAATTCTTTTTTTGTGTGCTAAAGTTAATTAGTTAACTAGTTTGTTGATTTTTTTATACAGGAAATGAACTTCTTTTTTGAAAAATCGTCTTTTTGTGCGTTAGAATTAAATTCAACTAATTGCTTGAAAATTAACTTTTTTTTGTGTTAAAAATTCATATTTTCGGGTGGGAAATTCGACTGTTTGGTTGATAATAAACTTTTTGAGTTATAGATTCAACAATTTTGTTGGAAATTCATTTCTTTTGCAGTTAAAAATTCTACTAAAGATGAAAATTTAACTATGTACTTCAAACTTAACTTTTGGTTGAAAATGTATATTTATTAACTTGTTTGTTAACAATTCGTTTATTTTTGACATATAAAAAATTAAATATTTTTAAAAAATTTATTTTGTTGATTTTTTTAAAATAAAAAATTAACTTTTTTTATTTAAAATGGTTTTTTTTCTGTTAGAATTAAATTCAACTAATTTTGTTGAAAATTTTAACTTTTTTCTTAAAAATTCATATCTTTTGGTTGAAAATCAACTTTTTGGATAAAAATTCATATTTTGGAGAGAAAATTGAAATGTTGAAAAAAACCTCGTCTTGACAAGAAAATTTGAAACTCTAATTTACAATTTCACTAGTTGGTTAAAAATGAATTATTTTGTTCAAAACTCATGTTTCTAGGTTAATAATTCAACTATTTGGTTAACAAATTTAATGTTGATAATTAACGTTTGTGGGTTAAAAATATAACTTTTTTGTAGAAAATTTCTATTTTTGGACAGAAAAATAACTTTTTTATTCACTTTTTTTATTAGTAAATCAACTATTTGTTTGAAAATTAATGATTTTGTTGAAAATTTATATTAATTAATAAGAATTGATAAAAGTATTAATTTTATTAATTTTGTTGCACTTAATTAATTTAATTAATGATTAATTATTAATAAATAGTTAATAATTCACCTATTTTGTAGAAAATTCTTCGTTTTCTGTTTGTTAAGAATTAGACTTGTTTTGTAGAAAACTCTACTATTTGATTGACAATTCAACTTTTTGTTGAAAGCTAACTTCTTTGTTGAAAATTCATTATATTTTGGTTGAAAAATAACTATTTTGTTAAAAAATCTTATTTTTGATAAAAAATTCAAATATTGAACAAAAAATTCGTCTTTTCAGTTGAAAATTAAAAGGTTTTATTAAAAATTCAACTAGTTGGTTTAAAATAAATTATTTTTGTAAAAATTTATATTTTTAGGGTAAATATTCAATAATTTGGTCAACAAATAACTTTATGTTGACAGTTCACATTTTTGTGTCGAAAATATAACTTTTTTGTATAAAATTCGTCTTTTTGGCCCAAAGTTCACTAGTTAAGTAGCTTATGAAAAATTTTAAAATAATAAATTAAACTTTTTTTATTAAAAATTGGCTTTTTTGTGTTTGAATTTATAAAATAAATTTTTTGAATTCATATATTTGGATTGAAACGTTGTGTATAAAATTCATCTTTTTAACTTGAACTTTCAACTAGTTTGTTGAAAATTCGTTTTTTGAAGATAAAATTTACTCTTTTATGGAAAATTCTTGGGGGGGGGGGGGGGGGGGGGATTAAATTCAACTAATTTTGATGAAAATTCATATATTTGGATTAAAAAGTTGTGTATAAAATTCCTTTTTTTAAAGATAAAATTAACTCTTTTATTGAAAATTTCATTTTGTGGGAGGGCAAAATAACTGGGAATTAAATTGAACTAATTTTGTTGAAAATTCATCTATTTGATTAATAAATACATTTTTTAATGACAATTTATATTTTTGGGTTAAGGGTAAACTGTTTTGTAGAAAATTCATTTTTTGGATAAAAAATTAATTTTTTTATTAATTTTTTTATCAATAATTCAACTATTTGTTTGAATATTAACTATTTTGTTAAAAATTCCTATTAATTCATAATAAATAATAAGTATTCATTTAATTAATTTTTGATGTATGTTTTTTTTGACCAGGGAAATTAATTAATACTTATAGATGTCAATTTTGTTTGTCTACTTAGTCTAGATCAATATTAATAATAATAATGATAATAATAATAATATTGATCTATACCAAGTAGACAAACAAAATTGACATCTAAAACAATTAATCAACTAATTTTGTTGTTATTAATTTAATTAGTGGTTAATTAACAATAAATAATCAATTGTTCAACTATTTTGTAGAAAATTCTTCGTTTTTGTTGTTCTTAAGAATTAGACTTCTTTGGTAGAAAACTCTACTATTTGGTTGACAATTCGACTTTTTGTTGAAAGCTAACTTCTTTTTTGAAATTTCAATATATTTTGGTTGAAAAATAACTATTTTGTTGAAAATGCATATTTTTCAGAAAAAATTTAATTATTGGACAAAAAATTCATGTTATTAGTTGACAGTTCACATTTTTTTTGTAGAAAATAGAACTTTTTTGTAGAAAATTCGTCTTTTTGGGCCGAAGTTCACTAGTTAAATAGCTTATGGAATTTTTCAAAATGAGAAATGAAACTACTTTGATTGAAAATTCATTATTTGTGTTTGAAATAAATTCAAATTGTTTTTTTTAATTCGTATATTTGGATTAAAACAAAGTGTATAAAACTCATTTTTTTAACTTGGAAATACAACTAGTTTGTTGAAAATTCTTTTTTGCGTTGTTGAAAATTCATCTATTTGATTAAAAAATCAATTTTTTGTTGACAATTTATATTTTTGGTTTGAAATGTAAACTGTTTTATAGGAAATTCATTTTTTTTTAGAAAATTAACTTTTTTATTAATTTTTTTGGTTATTAGTAATTTAACTATTTGCTTGATTTAATTTGATTTCATTTAATTAACGACTAATTATTAATACATAATTAATAATTCAACTATTTTGTAGAAAATTATTTTTTTTTTTTTTGTAAGAATTAGACTTTTTGGGTTATTCATTTTTATCATTACATTGAAAACTATAGTATTTTTGTATAAAATTCAACTATTTGGTTCACAATTTAACTATTTGTTTAATAATCAACATTTTTCTTGAAAATTCATATTTTCGGATTAAAAATTCATTTTTTTTTTTTTTGATAATTTTTGTTTGTTTATTTGAAACTTTATTAGTTTTGGTTGAATTTAATAAAATTTCTAAAAAATGTTGTTTAAGATTCTGTATTCTAGTATAAATTGATCTCTGGTTGAAAATATAATTATTTGATTGAAAATTAGTTTTTCTTAATGAAAGTTTTTTCAAACTGTAAATTAACTAATCCATTTTTTTGTTAAAAATTTCTTTTTTTTTAATTAAAAAATGCCACTATTTGGTTGAAGAATTTATCTTTTTTGATAGAGAATTAATCCTTTTGGTTAATTTTTTTTTTGAATTAAACTATTTCGTTGAAAATGCAATATATTTCGACTTGAAATCCAATGAATTTTGCGCGTTTCAAATTGAATGTAATATTGTGCAGATGCAGTTCAACGCACGATGAAAGATACATTGCAGATGCTAGAATGCATAAAAAAAGTTGCGTCTGGCGATGCAGTTGACGAATTATCCTCGGATTTTTTTTCTGAAATAGAACTTCGATCTATTTCCAGCAATTTGGCAAAAACAGACTCAAAGCGGGACACAAAAAGTGGACCATAAGAGGTACTTCAAGTATTGTATCTAAAAACTCGATTTTTATTTGAAATTAGAAATTGAAGAATCTGAACCATAGAAAATGAAAATAACAAGGATTATAGTCATTCTCCTATTCCCCTGTGTTTCCCTTCTTTAATTCCCTTTTCCCCCTATTATCGAAAAAAATTCCTCTATTCCCCCTTTTTCTTTTTAAATAAGGGAAATTCAGAATAAAATTCGAAATAAAAAAGTATGCAGTGGAGTATTAATTTGTTTAAATTTAAATTAACTTAAAGCTGATTGGTCAAATGTTTTATTTTCAATCGAGAATCCATCTTCTTGGTTTGTATATTTAATTATTTTGTTTTATATTTCAATATTTTGTTGAAAATTTAATTACTCAGTTGAAAGATGAATTATTTTGGATTTATATTTGTTGAATATTAAGATTTTAATTGAAAATTTATATATTTGGATTGGAAACTCGACTTTGGTAGATAATTCGTCTTTTCGGCTTGAAAATTTAATCATTTAATTTAAAATTCAATTAGTTGGTTCAAAATTAACTTTTTTGTTAAAAATTCAATTGTTTTGTAGAAAATTAGTTTTTGTTGTTGTTGAAAGTTTATTTTATAAATGAAAATTTGACTTTTTCATTTTTTGTTGTAGTTAATCTTTCTTAGTAGAATATTCAACTGTTTGGTAGAAAATTAAATTATTTTGTTAAGAAGTAATCTCTTTTTTTTGAAAATGTAACTGCTTTGTTAAACTTTCGTCTTTTTGGATATAAAATTAACTTTTTTGGTTTATTTCTTCAATTAAATAATTTTATTTGTTTTCAATATTAAAAAAAAAACGTTGGTTAAAAATTCAAATGTTTTTTTTTAAATTAGTCTTTTTGTGTTCTAAATAAAACTGCTTTGGTAAAAAAATTCAACTATTTGATTGACAATTCTACTATTTTGTTGAAAATTTCACTAGTTGATTGAAAAAAAAATTTGTTGTGGAAATTTTTAAATCTTTTGGTTGAAAATTTACTTTTTGGTTAAAAATACATATTTTTGGGTTGAAAATTATACTGTTGGTAGAAAATGCATCTTTTTGGCTTTAAGATTTAACAATTTGGTTGAAAATTCCACGATTTGGATGAAATGTAAGCACCTTCTTTTTTTTTTAAATTCATACATTTTGGTTAAAAACTCAACTATTTGGTTGAAAATTTATATTTTTAGTTTAAAAATTCAACTAATAGGTAGAAAATTCGTCTTTTGAGCTTGAAAATTTAACAATTTAATTTAAAATTCAACTAGATGGTTGAAATGTAAGTTTTTTGTTGAAAATTTATGTATTGTGTTTAAAAACAAAATATTTTATGGAAAATTGACTTTTTAGTTGACAATTCATATTTTTGGGTTGAAAATTTAACTGTTTGGTAGTAAATTCGTCTTTTTGGCTTTAAAATTTAACCATTTGGTTGACTATTTAACGATTTGGGTGAAATTTAACTTTTCTTGATGAAAATTCATATCTTGTGGTTGACAGTTCAAATTTTTTGTTAAAAATGGATATTTTGGGTAAAAATACATATTTTTAGGTTGAAAATTTAAATACTCAGTAGAAAATTCCTCTTTTTGGCTTGAAAATTTAACAATTTAATTTAAAATTTAACTAGATGGTTGAAATGTAATTTTGTTGTTGAAAATTCATGTATTTTGCATGAAAACAAAATTATTTTATGGAAAATTGACTTTTTAGTTGGCAATTAATATTTTTAGGTTGAAAATGCAACTATTTGGTAGAAAATTTGTCTTTTTAACTTGGAAATTTCACTTGTTGGTTAACAATTTATGTATTTTGTTAAAAATTT
>NC_046660.1:62524802-62633709 GCF_010883055.1 Belonocnema kinseyi
ATTCAAGTACTAGGTAGAAAATTCGACTTTTGGGCTTGAAAACTAACAAATTTAATTTAAAATTCAACTAGGTGGTTGAAATGTAATTTGTTGTTGAAAATTTATGAATTTTGTTTAAAAACATATTTGTTTTATGGAAAATTGACTTTTTAGTTGACAATTCATATTTTTAGGTTGGAAATTCAACTATTTGGTAGAAAATTCGTCTTTTTGACTTGGAAATTCCACTTATTGGTTAACAATTTATGTCTTGTTAAAAATTTAACTTGTTTGGTAGAAAATAATTTATCTTAGTTGAAAATTCGTCTTTTTAGTTGAGAATTCAACTGTTTGGTAGAAAATTCGTCGTTTTAGCTGTAAAATTGAACCATTTGGTTGACAATTTAACGATTTTGGTGAAATTTAACTTTTTGGTGAAAATTCAAATCTTTTGCTTGAAAATTCAACTTTTTTGTTAAAAATTGAGTTTTTGGTTAAAAATACATGTTTTTAGGTTCAAAATTAAACTATTTGGTAGAAATATAATCTTTTAAGCTTGAAAATTTAACAATTTAATTTAAAATTCAACTAGATGATTGAAATGTAAGTATTTTGTTGAAAATTCATGTGTTTTGTTTGAAAAACATAATTATTTTATGAACAATTGCCTTTTTAGTTGACAATTCATATTTTTAGGTTGAAAATTTAACTATTTAGTAGAAAATTCCTCGTTTGACTTGGAAATTCCACTTATTGGTTGAAAAATTAATGTATTTTGTTAAAAATTCGACTTTTATGGTAGAAAATTAATATTCTTAGTTGAAAATTTATCTATTTTGGTTAAAAATACATATTTTTGGGTTCAAAATTCAACTATTTGGTAGAAAACTCGTCTTTTTGACGTGTAAATTCCACTTATTGGTTAGCAATTTATTTATTTTGTTAAAAATTTAACTTGTATTTGATCTAAGAACTCTCTTTTTAATTCAAATTTCCAATTGATAAATCTGATCCTATGAAAGTAAAAAAAAGGAAAATTAAATGTGTTTAATATTCTGAAAATAAAAACTCTATCAACGTCAATTTTATTTATTTCGTTGATACAGTATATTTCCCATACATGTACACATAAATTAGATATACATACAACGTATAACTACGTGATACAGTAATATTACATTTTCCTTATCAATAGTCTCGTCGCTTTCGAGTTAATTTAATTTTTCTTCAAATTCCCCTCACTGTCCTTTCCTTTCTCTTACAAGTTTTACCTTTCTAGAAATACACTTTCTTCAGTCCAAAATCGAGGCGAAATTCGGAACCGAAATTTGTTTACATATTTTTTATTTTCAATCGCCAGTGTGACGAGTTCGAAGCTAGACACATGATGAATTAACATTATTAAAAAGTAACAATAGGGGGAACCTTTCTACAGTGGATAATTTAATTTAAAGTAAATAATAATTAATTAAAACACAAGAAAAATAATTAATTTTAATTTTTGTTTGTAGGTTGCATTATCCACTCTAAGGAGGTTTCCCCTAAATATAATATTTTTCATAATTCGAGCCTTTGGTATTTTTATTTCTATACACCGGCTTTAAATCGGACCCATGCACCAGCTGGTTAAATATATGACAAAATTATATACGATTAATGTGATTAATATGATTTTTCGATTAAAAATGTAACATGCTGTTAAACTACATTCTCATGCTTTTCCTCCTGCCATCCTCTGGCACAGACAAAATGCAGGTTTTTCGTCCCTCGATGTGAATTTTATTTTGTCGTTTCACCTTTTTTCCAGGACCCGAAATTCAAACGAAAAAAATCATTTTTTAGGGGGAGTCTCTCTAAAGTGGATAATGCAGCCTACAGTGGATAATCATTAATTAAAAATATTAATATATGCAAAATAATTAATTTAATTCATACCTAAGATACTTTACGTCTTCATAACTTCAAATTAATTATCTTTCTTTGATTTGTGCTTTTAATGAATGATTATCCACTTTAGAGAAGTTACCCCTGTTCTATTTTTTCAATAGATTCTGCTGAAGAGTTAAAAAAATTAAATTAATTTTGGTTTTAAATTTTTTTGTAAAATTGCAGAATATAAAGGTCGTGGAGAAAGGTGAAAAGATTTTAAATCATCTGAAAAGTTTTTGCGGCTTTTGACAAACATTTTTTTTCTTCAAAATCAAAACATCGATTCTCATTTCGTCAATTACAGGGAGATGAGTTTTCATTGCTTATTGTCTGTTCACGATAGCAGCCCTCGACGAGTCACTAATTTCGATTCCTCAACGACAAAAAAATAATCGAAAATTTAATTACTCTTATGTTTATGATTCACCGAAAGCTTCTTAAATAAGCTGGATATATGATTCGTACTAAATTAATGCGATTTATAACTTTTAAAATTGTTCGAAATCTTAAATATAAAAATATTCCAAACATATTCTTCTTAAATTAAACAGGACTTTTGAAAATTGACTATCATTTTCGATTTGTGATTAAGAAAATAAGTATTAGTTTGCTTTTGAATCTAGAAAATTTTAAATAAAACTTCGTGATTTTAGAGGATTTTACAAAATATTAGGAAAAATTTCAGTACGTTTAAAAGATATTTAGGACGTTTAGAAATTTGGATGAAATGAAAAAAAATATTTGATAAATTTCTGTAATATTCAGAACTTTAAAAATATTTTTGATCTCTTCAAAACCTCTCAAAACCCTAAATATTTTTTGAACTGACAGACATCTTTCGTAGAATTTTGAAAAAAATTCAAAATTTGCAAAATTCCAAATTCAAATCCTTTCCTTTAAAATTTTCTACACTTTTTTTCGAAATTTTAGCAAATTGTTTGAAATGTGTTAAACATTCATTTCGAATTTAAAAAAATTTCAAAGTTATTAAAAATTTTCCCCTAAATAACATTCTAAATCTTATAAATATTTTTTTAAATGATTCGAATTTTCCCTTAAATTTTGAAATGGTCTTCAAAATTTTTAAAATTGCTTAAATGTCTTCCATATTTTTAGAAACCTTTTAAAATGATTTTAAATTTTACCAGGAATTTAAAGAAATTTGTTGTTTCTTCAAACATTTTAAGATTTGTTTAAAGCTTCTAAAGTTTTTTAGAGGTCTTTAAAAAACTACACTAAAAAAAAATATTTTAAAATGTTTTGAAGTTTAAAATTATTTTTTAATCTTTTAAAATCTTCTGAAAATCTCTTAAATTTACTGGATTAAAACAAAATTAATGTTGCCAAATTGAAATTTTTTCTTTAAAATATTTTACATTTTATGTTCAAAATAATTTGAAATGTGTTAAACATTCATTCAAAATATTTTAAGACTATTAAAAATTTCCCAATGAATAATTAGACATTGAAAAAACATTTTTTTAGAACCTTATAAATGTCTTCTAAAATTATTCAAATTTTTCCTAAAATTTTAAAAAATCATTTAAAATTTAAAAATTGACTAAAAACCTTCCACATTTTTAGAAAACTTTTAAAATGGTTTTAAACAAAAACATTACTTCAAATTTTACCAGGAATTAAAAAAATAATTTTATCCTCTTGAAACCTGTAAAAATTGGTTTAGAACTGCTAAAATCATTGTTTGAAATCATTAAAAATCTACATTTTTTAAAAATGTTTTAAAACCTTTTCAAGTTTAAAATTATTTTTCAGTATTTTCAAATCTTGTAAGAATCTCTTGATATTTGCCAGAATGAAAATTTTGCTTTAAAATCTTCTAGAGTTTTTTTTTAATTTTAGGAAATCATTTCCTTTCAGCCTTTCAGATTCATTTTTGACAATTTTGGAATTTTTTGAAATATTACCTCAAAATGAATTTTTCAACATAAACAATCATTTAAAATTTGGTTAGGAAGCCAATGAAAAATATTTCATTTACTTGAAACCTTTCAAAATTCTGAAAAAGTTTCTTTTGTTCGAAATCTAGATTTAAACAAAAAATTACTGAAATTTCTTCTAATATTTAATAATCCTGAAAAATTACAAAAATTTTGCTTTAAAATATTTTTCAAAATTTTAGGAAAGAATTTTAAATGTTTCAAAGTCTTTTTCAATTTTCTGTTTGAATTTATTTAAAAAATTAAAAATCATTTGAAATTTTGCTTTGAACCTTGGGAACATTTTTTCGATTTTCTTGAAAACTTTCAAAATTCTTATAAAGTTTTATATCTTTAAAACTTCTAAATATCTCTTAAGCTTGCTCGAATTATTCCTACAATTTTGTAACTTTGTAAAATTGAAAACTTAAAAAAAAAGTTCTGTCAAATTTTGGAGATTCTGTTTTGAAATTTTAGAAAATCACTTGCAATGTTTAAAAATATTTTCCAATTTTTTCTTGAAATTTATTTTCTAAATAAAGAAAAATTTGAAATTTTTCCCAGAATCTTAAGAATGTATTAAGAATTCAGTTTTCCGAAACATTTTTAAATCCTGCAAAATTAAAGAAGTTTCCTTAAAATCTTCCAGATTCTTCTTTGACACATTTTGATTTCTTTAAAACTTAAAATTGAATAAGAAAATAAATAAAAACCCCAAAAAATTCAAAAATTTTCGAGAATTAAAAAAAAAAACTTAAATCTTTTAGAATTATTGAAACGATTCAACGAAAAAGTTGTCAAATTATAGTTTGCTAGCAAAATATTATGAATATAATTATTTCCCAATATTATAAAATCATTTGCAATTAATTTGCTGTCATTTATTAATAATGTTCAGAAACGTTTAGAAGTAAATGTTATGATCATATAAAATTATCTATTTGCAAAATTGACTGCAGAAAATTTGTAAACTTATTATTTTAAAAACAAATCGAAAATTTTAAAATGAATGAAAATTTGTATAATTTTTTTTTCTCAATAATAATGAATATCAACAAATATTTCCATGAAAAGTGAAATGATGTAAAATGATAATGGCAGTCGGGTGTATTTTTTCAGAAAAATTCACATTAATTCGTTGTATTACGTAATAGCTGCACGTGACCCGTTTTTACAGCTTTTTCAAACATTTTGATTGCATCGGCAATTCGAATCGTAAAGCCTTTGGCTGCAAACATTGATGTAATATTTAATTTATATTATAGTCTATTAAATTGCAGACGTACTGGAAAGGTGAAAAATCTTCGCAGACAACCCATAGATTACAAATTTAATTATCTAATAACATTTTAATTAAATAAACTCAATATGGAATTTAAAAATAATTTATAAAAAAGGTATCTGAAAATTTAATAAATGCTTTCGAAAAAAAATGAGACGAGTCTCTCAGCGGAGGTTCCGTCTGCTTTTGATTGAGTGGATAATTTTCACTACAGTGGATAATCATTAATTAAAAGTTCTGATATAAGTAAAATAATTAAATTTAATTAATAGGTAAGACACTATACCTGTTAGTAAATTAAAATTAAAATTAATTATTTTTCTTTCATTTCTGCTCTTAATTTATGATTATCCATTGTAGGGAGGTTCCCCCTACGTATTATATTATTTACATAAATATAATTCGAGATAGATATAATTATACAATCTACGATACATATTCTTGTAACAACTTCCAAGAATTATGACGCATTCTAAGAAATATATAGAACATATTTTTTTATCTTTAAAAAGTAATTTATAATTCCACTCAATCACCTCTTTAATTAAAGATGATTATTTGAAACCATAAATTTATTAGCTTTTAGATAATAGCACAGTTCTATAATTTTATTCATCTCTTAGAATATCCCCTAATCCTGAAATACTTATCGAACTATTTTTTTTCACTGCAGATCTCAATTTTCTTTTATATAAAAAATTTTCGGCTTCGAATTTCATTTATTTTACTATCGCAATTGATAATAAAAATGGCAGATGCGTTCGACAAATTCCCAAACGTCGAATTGACTCACGTTTCGTTTCCGGGAGTAGGTACAAAAATGTGCACCTATTGTTTTAATGAATTCGCAATAGAAGTCTGTATTTTATAGTATTTCAAAGAAACCCAAAACGATTCAATTTATTTTTCATCAATTTTAAATTTGATGACGATGTGATGAATTTAGGGGAAATGTCCCTACAGTGGATAATAATTATTAAAAAATACTTATATGTATAAAATAATTAATTTGATTAATAGTTAAGATATCATTCGCTTTCATAAATTAAAATTAATTATTTTTGTTTTATTTGTATGCTTAATTATTGATTATCCCCTGTAGGAAGATTACTCCTGCTCGTAATATTGAATTTTAGAAGGTTTAGAGGCCAATTTTTTTTTATTTTTTAAATTGTTTAAGTCCAGAACAATTTTTTCATCTACTTTAATTTCTAGAATCTATTTACTATATTTATTGTCTATATGTTATACATGCTTGTTTTCTACATTGCTATATTTGCACTAATCAACAGTGTCATAAAACTTTTGGTATAACAAGTTTTTCTAATATGGATGAAAATCGCCGTACATTTTTTTTTTTTTGTAAATTAATCTTTTCTATTTACTTAAAACTTAGGGGAAGCCTCTCTAGTGTGGATAATCATTAATTAAAAATACTAATATAGGTAAAATAATTAATTTATGTGATTAATATTTAAAACAAAATACGGGTTCATATGTTAAAATTAATTATTTTTCTTTTATCTGTGTTTTTAATAAATAATTATCCACTGTAGGATGGTCTTCCCTATAAAAAATCAAATTCTTTCCTGTATTTATAATTAAAGTTCTTGAAAAATTTCGACGATGTTCACCATTTGAAATTAAATATATAATTATGACTAAAATTTATTTCTAAAATGCATTACGGTACTTTGAGTAGCTTAGGATCTGAGGTTTTTTCTTTTTTATCTCACTTTGTTGATCTATGTCATTTTTCCCCCTTAATAATGTATTTAAAAAGAACTAGAAAACATACACGCGCGCCTTCGCGCGATCATTAATTTTTTTATCTCGCGCAATTCTTAAATTAATAATAAAATTAATATTTAAACGAAAGTGTTGCTATTTTATAGTTTGTATCGTCTAAAATAATAGAAAACATAATTGATAAAAAATAAAAATGTTAGACGTAAAACACTAACACAAGATAAGAAATTTTTGTTGAGCTTATGGTTTTCTCTCAATGTAATTTTTTTTTTCTATTTTTAATTGTTGAAAATTAATTTTGCCTGCCAAAAAACACCTACAGTGGATAATAATTAATTAAGAGCACAAATGAAAAAATTTAATTTTAATTTGAATTCATGAACACGTATAGTGTTTCACTAATTATTAAATTAAATTAATTTTATAAAAATATATTAGTATTTTTAATGAATGATAATCCACTGTAGGGAGGTTGCCTGAATACAAAATTGTTAAAAGAGTCTGAATTTTGTTCAAATTATAATGTTTCTTGTTTGAAAATACAAATTTTCGAATAAATAAAATGAAATAAAATTGTTAAAAAGTATAAATTTTCTTTGAAATCAATTTTTTTTTTAAATAATAATACTTTAAAAAACCTAACATAACATAAAATTGTTTAGAATTTTAAACTTTCTTGATATCTAGTGATTTTTTACTTAAAATTCCGAATTATGTATAGATTTAATATTAAAAAAAAAGAAGATATAAAACAACTTTAAGCAATAAAAATTTCGTAATCACTTTGTTTTTAGATAGGGGAAACCTCCCTAAAGTGGATAATGGAACCTAAATTGGATAATAATTAATTAACAGCAAAAATAAAATAAAAATAATTATTTATAATTTTAATTTATGGATACGTACAGTGTCTTAACTATTTAATTAAATTGAATTAATTAATTCACATGCATAAGTTTTTTAAATTAATAATTATCCACTGTAGGAAGGGTTCCCTTAGATTATATACAAATTCTTCCTGCAAAAAATTGTATTTCTGTTTTTATCAACTAAAAAGGGAATTTCATTTTTTACTACCACTAAATTTCAGAGTTCGTATACAGATTTTGTGCTACAATAATACGTCATATAGAGATTTAATTTGTGGTGCGCACTGCTGCACCATAATTCTAAAAAGACTACGTCTACTTTGAAAATATTTTTCTTTTTTATTTAATTTTATCTTATGCAAGTACGAGGGCCCCCAAAAATAAACAATAGAGTTTCCTACTGCGAATTCTCTCATAAGGTTTTCTTGTCGTCCGGGAATTCGAAAAACGCCCTGCTACAGTTTTTTTACAGTTATCAAAATCGGGATACACCTTTTGAGGGCGCATTCTTTCCTACCAAATCCTCTATTTTTGATCCTCTATATTCTCTCTTTCAAATAAATAATATATATTTTACATCTTGAACAATAGATAGGGGATACCTGTACACAGTGGATAATGAAATCTACAGTGGATAATTATTAATTAAAAAATACTAATATGTATAAAATAATTAATTTAATTAATAGTTGAGACACTACACGTCCTCATAAATTGAAATTAATTATTTTTCTTCTATTTTTGCTCATAATTTATGATTATCCACTGTAAGTTGCATTATCCATTGTGGACAGGTTCCCCCTATACTTTTTTTATATTTTATGTTCTACATATTTGAAGATTCAGAGAAAAGAGTGCGTTCTCGTGGGGAAAAATCGTCACATCCAAGAGCGGGGATTCGTCTTTTTGTAATCATTCATTCTCGAAAAATTGGACCAGGAAATTGGGAACTCTTCATCAAACCCGGTCGCATCTCGCACGGTTTCCCTGCAGCCATTCAGGGAATCCAAACCGGGTGGTTCTCCTGAATATTTGAATTTTGAATTTCGAAGACTGCAACCCCGTCAAAACGTCGTAATTGAGTTATTATTTTTTGTTTCCTTTTTTTGTAACGTATTTTAAAATCTTATTTTAATTTCAAATATGTAGCCATGCCATGCAAGAACACATTTAAGTATAGACACTTAATATTTTGTTTAACATTCTAAGCAACTCGATTAAGTAGATAGACACATTTAATTAATTTTTCTTTCTTTTCGCTCAGAAAATCGTAGTTGAATTAAAGTTGCCTTGTATCGTGCATAATTTATAATTTATAATATACATGTACGTAAACAAAAGAGAGCATTTTTTATTTTTTAAACTACTTTTTGACAACGCTTAAATGTAACATCTAGGCTCTATTTGAAAATTTTTAGGGGCAACTTGCCTACAGTGGATAATGCTACAGTGGATAATCATTCATTAAAAATATTAATATGTGTAAAATAATTAAGTTAATTATTAGTTAAGACACTATACGTGTTCATAAACTAAAATTACAATTAATTATTATTCTTATTGTGCTTTTTAATAATAGTTATCCACTGAAGGTTCCATTATCCACTGTAGGGAGCTTCCCCTCTAATTTATTAGATTTATAATTTATTATTATTCCAGGGTCGATTTCTTCGTTTTGGATTTTAAATTAAATTCACGATGAGGGCCAAAGAAAGAAGAAATCGATCTTAGGAATTTATACTCAAAATTCTCATCTATTCTATGGAAATATTAAAAGTTTTCGTATTTAACCTACAGAGCAATGCATCCAGAATCGAGAACTGAAGTAGGATTATTTTTAGTATTTTATTAAATTTTTAATTAAATAGTGATATTTTTGGATAATATAATCTACTTATTAATAGGACCTACTTATTTTGATACTGAATTAAAATTGATGGGTTTTTGAATTGATTTAAATATTTTTCTTCATTTTTCGTCAGAATACTTTGATTTTTTCCAGAAAGCACTCAGAATCCTTATTTGCGACGATTATTTAAACAAAAGAACAATTTATGAATCCTCTTTTTTTGCAGCGAAATCGGTCTTGGTTAAGGTATACCCTATTTTTTGGGTGAATCGAAAATTTCATTTTTTGAACAAAAAAAAAAACATTTTTTATAGACTATGTTTATTTTTTAAGTCCTTACGGTTCCTCTTCATCATTTTGGTACGATTCGTACCGGACGCATGATTTTTCTCCAATTATCAAGGACTGAAAACATACAAAAAGTGATTTTTTAACTTGGAAAACAATAAATAAAAAATGGTTAGGGGAGATAAAGGATACAGTGGATAATAAGTAATCAATTTAAAATATATACCTAACCTAATTACTAAAAATAAGTAATAAGGAATTGGAAAATTTCCGAGCCATGAAATTGTTTATTGTGTTTATTATTCCCGAATAATACAATTTTTGACAGAAAATTGCCGAATTATAAAATATGCGATCTAAAAAATTCCTGAATTTAAACAATATATTTTTTATAAATATTATTTATTTATTAAAAATATAATTATCAAAAATATTTTTATTAAAAAACTATTTGTAGTGTTCAAAGTTTCTAAAATTATTACTTGAATTTATAATAACAATAATTGAAAAAATATATTTCTGGAATTACATTTTTTTTCAATTATTGTTATTTTCAATTCAAAAATTATAAATAATTTATGTTATAAAAATATTTGATTATTTTATAATAAATAAATAATATTTATGAAAATTTTCGTTTTGGTTTAAATTAGGGAATTTTCTAGTTCGGATATTTTCTAAGTCGCCAATTTTAAAATTCGGTAATATGAACAGTTCGGGAATTGTATTATTCGAGGATTTTATAATGCGGCAATTTTATTATTAGGGAATTTTATCATTCGTAAATAAATCAATTCAGGAATTTTATTATTAAGGAATTTTAATATTCGGGAATTGCCCAGTTTTAAAAATTTTATTATTTGTAAATTTTATTATTGTTAAATTGAATTATTCGTAAATTATATTATTCGCGAATTTTCTAATTTGGGAATTTTATTATTAGGGATTTTATTATTCGGAAATTTTATTATTCGCGAATTTTCCAATCCGGTAATTTCATTATTGGGCAATTTTCCAATACGGGAATTTTTCAATTCGTAAATTTTATTATTCGGAAATTGCATTATTCGTAAATTTATTATTCGTAAAGGTTATTATTTGTAAATTTTATTATTCGGTAATTTTAAATTCAGGAATTTTCCAATTCGGCAGTATTATAAACTGTTCGGAAATTATATTATTCGGGAATTTCCCGAAACGGGAATTTCATTATTCAGAAATTTTATTATTTGTCAACTTTCTTATTCTGGAATTTTCCAAATTCAAGTATTTTATTATCAAGGAATTTTAATATTAGAGATTTTTCAATTCAGTAATATTATAATCGGGTATTTTATTTTTAGGGAATTTTCCAATTCGGGAATCTCATTATTCGGGAATTTTCCGATTCAAGAATTTTATTATTCGGGAATTTTGCAATTCCAATTCCAATTGTATCATTCGTAAATTTTATGATTAAGGAATTTTCCAATTGAAGAATTTTATTATTCTCGAATTTTCCAATTCGGGAATTTTATTATTAGGGGATTTTATTCTTTCGGAAATTTTATTACGCGAGAATTTTTCAATTCAATAATGTTATTATTCTAGAATTTTCCCATTCCGGAATCTTATTATTCGGAAATTTCATTATTTATTAATTTTATTACTATAGAATTTTCCAATTTAGAAATTGTATTATTAGACAATTTTTCAATACTGGAATTTTTCAATTCGAGAATTTTATTATTCGTAAATTTTATTATTCGCAAAGTTCGTTATTCGTAATTTTTTGTCGCCCGGGAATTTTTAAATTCGGGAATTTTATTACCAAGAAATTTTAATATTCGGGAATTTTCCAATTCGGTAATATTATAAACTGTTCGGAAATTGTATTATTCGGGAATTTCCCGAACCAGGAATTTTATTATACGTAAATTTTATTATTCGCAAATTTTTCAATTCAGGAATTTTATTATTAGGGAATTTTGAAATTTGGGAATTTTATTATTAAGGAATTTTTAAATTTGGGAATTTTATTATTAAGAAATGTTAATATCCGGGAATTTAAAAATTTGGTAATATTATAAACTGTTTAGAAATTGTATTATTTGGGAATATCCCAATCCGGGAATTTCATTATTCAGAAATTTTATTATCTGTCAACTTTCTTATTCTGAAATTTTCTAATTCAAGTATTTTATTGTTAAGGAATTTTTATTTTCTTGATTTTTCCAATTCAGTAATATTAAAATCGGGAATTTTATTATTAGGGAATCTCATTATTCGAGAATTTTCCGATTCAAGAATTTTGTGATTCAGAAATGTTCCAATTGAAGAATTTTATTATTGATCTATTTTATTACTCGTGTATTTTCCAATTCGGGAATTTTATTATTAGGGAATTTTTCAATTCAGGAATTTTATTCTTCAAAAATTTCATTACTTGTATATTTTATTACGCGGGAATTTTCCATATAAACAATTTTATCATTCGGACATTTTCCAATTCGGAAATCTTATTATTCGGAAATTTTATTATTTGTAAATTTTATTATTTGTAAATTTTATTATTCGGGAATTGTATTCTTAAGGAATTTTCCAATTTGGTAATATTATAAACTGTTCGGGAATTGTATTATTCGGGAATTTTCCAATCCGGGGATTTTATTATTCGAAAATTGTATTATTCCTAAATTAAATTTTTTTTTGTTACCTTCTGTTCTTCTTTTGTTGGAGGCGACTTTAGGAAGTACATAAGGGGAGCATACATGAAATTGAGAATAGCAATTCCAAACAACATCCATTCAAATCCAATGCTATTCACCAATGTTCCACTCAATGCCGGTCCTATTTAAATAAAAAAGAGAAAAATGTATTAGTGACCTAAATCCTCAAAGCTTAAGCCGCCTGCATGGAGAAACTGATATCAGCATCGGTGGTTCAGTGGTAGAATGCTCGCCTGCCACGCGGGCGGCCCGGGTTCGATTCCCGGCCGATGCAATATTTTTGAATTCGATTTTATTACAAATTTTTTAAATATATATTTTTCTCACCGATGGCATAGCCCAAGCAGAAAGCAACGTCCCCGATTGCATAAACACTTCCATAAACTGCTGTATGTCTGATGTCAACAAGATATCCCAATTCGGGCATCATAGAACTGTCGACCATTCCAATTGCAAATCCCAAACCAGCATTGGGAATTATCAAATGGTTGATACTTGTGGCCAGGGGTATCTTTAAAAAACGATTATTCTACATTTTTTACATGAAAAATTTGAGAAGATACATTTGAGGCTTATAAAATTTTATAAATAAAAAGCGAATTGTTTGATGAATTTGAAAATGTTATTATTTGATAAATAAACTCATAAATTTCACTTATCGAATTTGAAAACTTTGACAATAGTGAAGGTATAAAGAATGAAGACTATTGAATAAATAATACGAAAATTTTTGAAATTTATTCTTTTTATTTAATACATTTTAAAGGGACAAAAATGTATTGATTACAGGAGAAAAAAAATACTTACACATATCAAGCATACTCCAATTACAACGAGTCCTATCAAAGAAGCGAGCCATCTGAACAAGGAGTTAATTTATTTGATTTAAATTGACAAAAAATTCGCCCGAACAGGGACTTGAACCCTGGACCCTCAGATTAAAAGTCTGATGCTCTACCGACTGAGCTATCCGGGCGTCTTGAATTTTGTTGCTTAACAATAAGTCCGTTGATGTGTGAAGTGTGCTATAGCGTGTCTTACAAAATAGGGACGTACCAATTCTTGGTCTCATAGGGGGCAGGTGAAAATTTTTATTTAATAATTTGAAACAAAAAAAGGAGCTCATTAAATATTTTCAAATGTTATTATTTAAATATTGAGGTTCAGATTAAATATTTTTTAGTCACGAGTGCTTGCTGCACCTTTGCATTTTTATTATCACGTGGCAAATTGTTACGTAATTTTATGCATGCTTGCTCGTAATATGCCAAGTGTTCTATTTTTAAACCGCTGAATTATTTCAAATCAGATTTTTTCAGATGAATAATTTAAGAATAATAAACAAAATTTTGTATCAGGGTGGAATAAAAATGTGAACATTTTTTTGACAATTTGAAAAACAATAAATAAACAAATTCATATTAGGTTAAATGATATTTAATAATTAAGTATTATAATTAATTATAATAATATTAATAAAAGATAATAAAATAATTCATATCAATAAATTTAATTAATAGAATTGCCGACAGAAAAGTGCCTAATTATAAAAAAATCCGACACTAGTCGAATATAGAATTTAAACAATTAAGGTAATTGTTTTTCAATGAATGTTATTTATTTATTAAAAATAGTATAATGGAATGTTTTTTTCAGAGAAACATTTTCCTAATTTTATTGTATTTAAAAAAATTATTGTTTAGTTTTAAAGTAATAATAAATGAAAAAAATCATTTTTAAATACAATTTTTTTTCTGTTATTGAGAATTAAAATTCAAGCAGCAATTTCAGAAAATACATTGATCATTAACAAAATTTCTTTGATCAAAATATTTCATTTTTGTATTTTTAATAACTAAATAATATTTTCTTTTTTTTTTAGTTTTTAAACTTTTCAAATTCGGGAATTTTCTAGTGACTGAAAAAACGACTGAAAAATTCCAAAAAAGAAAATTTCCGAACAAGAAAATATTTGACATAGAAAATTCCCCAACAGTTTTTATTATCACCAAATTTGAAAATTCCCGAATTCACACAATGAAAAAATTAGTTTTTTAATCAATATTATTTATTTATTAAAAATAGAATAATGAGATATTTGGATCAAAGAAATTTTTTTATAATATAATAAAAATCTTGTTCTCGTATTGTTATTTTGCATTAAGAAACTTTCTTTCGAATATTGTTATTTAAAGTTCAAACAATAATTTAAAACAAACTACAATGAACATTTAAATTATTCAAATTCGGGAATTTTCTAGTGTCCGGAATGTATGGGACGACTGAAAAACCCGAAAAAAGGAAATTCCCGAAAAAGAAAATATTTAATATAGAAAATTCCCGAACAATTTATAATATTACCAAATTTGAAAACTCCCCAATTTGCATAATTAAAAAATTTGTTTTCTTTAATCAATATTATTTATTAAAAATACAATAATGAGATATTTCGATCAAAGAATTTTTTTTATAATGTAATACAAATCTGTTTCCTGTATTGTTATTTTGCATTGAGAAACTTTCTTTTAATTTTTGTTATTTAAAGTTCAAACAATAATCTAAAACAAAATACAGTGAACATTAGGAAAATTTGTTTTGAGAAAAATATTTCATTATTGTATTTTTAATGAATAAATATGATTGATAAGAAACAACTTTTTTAATTGTTTGAATTATATAATATAAATATATTATATATATTAATATAATATTATAAATATGAACTTTTCATTTTTATCAGTTAAAAACTTAACTGTTGACATTAAAGGAAATTGAAGTTTCTTCAAATTTTAGCAGTTGAATTTTCAATAAAAAAAATCAGCAGTTGAATTCTTTTGAATATTCAATTTGGAAATTTAACTTTTGATCATTGAAGAAATTTGAAAATGCAATTTTCTCCTATTTTTAATTTTTTTAAATGTTCAACAGTTAAAAATTCAACTGTTGCAAATGAAAAAAACTTAAGAAAATTAAATTTTTGACAGTTAAAGATTCAGCTGTTGAAAAGAGACCAAAATTGAAGTTTTAACTTTTGGCGAAGAAATAAAGTTGAATTTGTTACAAATATGAAAAGTTTAATGTTCAGTTTTTTTAAATTTTCAGCGGTTGAATTCTTCTGAATTTTCAACAGTTGAAAATTAAACTTTTAAAAATTGAGAATTCATTTTTCTTCCATTTTTAATTTTCTGAACTTGAATTTTTAACAGTAGTAAATTTAACTGTTAAAAATCGAACAAAATTAAATTTTTATTTTTCAATTTCTGAAAAAGGAATAAAATTGAATTTTGCGCAAATTTCAAGAGTTCAGTTTTCAATTTCTTTGAACTTTCAGTATGTAAATTCTCTTGAATTTTAAACAGATGATAATTCAAGTTTTAAATATTTCTCCCAGTTAAAATTCAATTTTATTGAATTTTGAACACAAAGTATTGAAAATGGAAGAAAATTTTGAATTGAATTTTTAACAGCTAAACTTGAACTATTAAAAAGAGAAAAAAATGGAATTTGGAATTTTCAATTATTAAAATGGAAGAAAAATGAATTTTCAACAGTTAAAAATTCATTTTTTAATTTTTTTTTGAATTATCAAGAGTTGAAAATTGAATTGTTGATATTTAAAGAAAAATTTCGGGAATTTTCTATTTTGAATAATTTCTATTTAGAAAATTTTGCAGTATCAGGAATTTTATTTTTCGGAATTTTTCGTGATTTTTCAGTTCACCCAATAAAATTTGACATAATAAAATTGTATTCAATATGATAAAATATTAATCAAATTTGCATGATAATTTATTATTATTATTAATTATTAGTATAAATTAAAAAATTTAATTCATATTTGGAAACTGGTTAGTATCTTCTGTTTTAATTTTTAATTTAAAAATTCAAAAACAATTCAAAAACAATTCTCTTCTTCGGATTGAGGTATATGCAATCATTTTTAAAAAGTTAAATACTTCAAAACTTAAATTTTATCCGCTTAAACAAAAAAAAAGAAATTTAAATAAATCAAATAAACAAATGGAAGAAAAGATATTAATCGATTTCGATTATTTTTTTACTTTTTTCGAAAGTCAACCGGAAAACATCTTTTCCTTGTCTCAAAAGATTCAATTATTCCGAAAATTTTCATTCCTCCCTAATATTTATAATATTTACAATAAAAAAGTTAATAAAGTGTATATAGGACCTTTCTTAATATTATGATTAATATTATGATTAATTTTTCGAAAAATTCAATATATCGAAGTCATTCTTGCAGTTAGAATCAATTTAGATACTTACCTTCCCATTTTATGACCTAAGGGTCCAAAAAGGTTTGTGCCAATGAGATAACTGATACTTGCTGGAAGAAAAGTGGCACCCTGTTTCCATCTGCTTGCACCCATTGTGTCCATCATCCAAATTGGCAAACTGGGTTCCAACATAGCAATTCCCGTATTTGCAAAAGTTATCGCTCCTAAAATATTATTTTATAAAAATGTTTTTATTTCTTTTATTAACTATTATTTATCAACAATAGCATCATCAATCATATTTTGAGCGTCCCTGTAGTTTTTTTCTTTTAGAGAAAAATAAATTTTTAATAGGTACAAAATAATAACTTTGAATGCATATTTATTTTTAGGTTTGTTTGTTTATTTGTTTTTAAGGTTATTTAAATATGATTTTCTCAAGATTCTTGAGAAGATTTTAAAGATTTTAAAGTAGTTCAGATATGTCGAATTGAAATTTCAACATAAAGTTAATTTTCAACTATATTAACTATTAAATTTTCATTTGACATTTTCTCGGGAAACTTGGGCAAAGTTTTTTTTTCTTGAAAGCTTTCAAAAGTCTTAAAAAGCTTCGAATTTTTTTCAATAGCTTCAAAAATTTACATTTAGTTTTTAATTTTCCAAAACAGATGAATTTTTAATAAAATAGTTCAATTCTTAAACAAAAAAGACTCATTTTCGACCAGTTTTTTTAAAAGATAAATTTTTTACTAAGTGATAAGTTTTCTATACGAAATCGTTTTATTTTTTGACCCGAAAGTATAAACTTTCAAGAAAAAAGTTAATTTCAAAACCAAATTGTTGAATTTTTATCCAAACAGATTAATTATAAAAAAGACTAAATTTCTACCACAAGAGATGATTTTTTAAACATTTTTTAAACTGACTCAATTATTATTTCTAAAATTTCAGATAATATTTTATAAGAGAAAAAATCGCCTCAGAATCTTCCCGATATTGAGAAATCTATTTAAATTTTCTCCAAAAAGTTAATTTTTAAAAATAAAAAAATAATTTGAAATTTTTCCAGGAATCTTGAGCAAAGTTATCTTTTTCTTAAAAGCTTTCAAAATTTCTATAAAGTTTCGTATTTTTTTCAAAATCTTAAAAAATTATAACTTGGTTTTAAAATTTTCCAAAACAGATGAATTTTGAACAAAATAGTTCAATTCTCAACCAGAAAAGATTAATTTTCAACCATTTGTTTTTTTATCAAAAAAAAAAAAAAAAAGAAAAAAAGTTTTTACTAAGTGACGATTTTCCTACGAAGTCGTTTAATTTTTTTAGCCAAAAATATAAACTGTCAAGAAAAAAGTTAATTTCAAAACCAAATTGTTTAATTTTTATCCAAACAGATTAATGATAAAAAAGACTAAATTTCTACCACAAGATATGATTTTTTCAAAATCTTTTAAACTGACTCAAATATTATTCCTAAAATTTGGGGAAATCTTTTAAAAGTAAAATAAAAATTCTCTCAGAATCCTCCTGATTTTGAGAAACCTGTTTAAATTTTCTTCAAAAATTAATTCTTTTAAATAAAAAATTATTAGACATTTTTCCAGGAATCTTTTGCAAAGTTTTTTTTTTTCTTAAAATCTTTCAAGATTTCTATAAAGTTTCGTATTTTTTTCAAAATCTGAAAAAATTATAATTTTGTTTTTAAATTTTTGAAATCTTCAAATTTTAAATTACTATTGAATCTTTTTAAAACGTTCAAGCCTTATAAATATATTTTTAAATGATTCGAATTAATTTTTTTTAATTCTCAGTTTTTTTTCAATGTTCTCTTGAAATTATTATTTTTTAAAATCATTTTAAATTCTCGCAGGAATCTTTAAAAAAAATCTTTTAATATCTTGAACTAATTCAAAATGCTTGTAAGCTTCAAAAAAATCTTTTATTCATATTTTGTTTAAAATCTTGCAAAATTAAAAAAGTCACCTTAAAATCTTACATGTTATTTTCGTTATTATTAGAAATCTTAAAAAATTTTATGAATATTTTTATTTTATTTAAAAATTTAACTTTTCAGAATAAAAAGTCATTAAAAATGTCCCTAGGAATCTTTTTCACAAAATTTGTCTATTTACTTGAAAGCTTTCAAAATTCTTAAACAACTTGGAAATTTTATTTCGAAATGTTACAACGTTTTACAAATCTATCAAAATTTGAAAAAAATGCCTTAAAATCTTCCAGTTTTATAAAAATAATTTAAAATTTGCCCAAGCATCTTCTTAGGAAATATTTTTATTCTCTTGAAAGTCTTTAAAATGGTTAAAAAGCTTCGAGTTTTTTAAAAATCTTTAATAATTTAAATTTCGTTATAAATTTTAAATTACTGTTTAATCTTTTCATAACTTGTAAACCTTTTAAAACGATTCGAATTAATTTTTTTTAATAGCGAATAAATGCAAACATTTTCTTAAAAATCTCTACATTGTTCTTTTTTATTAAAAATTTTAATTTGAAAATTGCTTAATTTTATTTTAAAATATTCACAAGCTTACATTTTCTTTAAAATATAAAAATTTCAAAATTTAAGTTTTTAAAATATTTTTTTAATTTCTAAATATGTTTTAAAATGATTCGAATGAATTTTTTTTAATCCGAAAAATTGTACAAATTTTCTTAAAATATTCACATTTTTACATTTTTTTAAATTAAAGAAAATTTCAAAATTTAAATTTTATTAAATTTTTTTTTAATTTCTGAATATGTTTTAAAATTATTCGATTTTTTTAAAAATCTTTCACAATTAAAAAAATGCCTTAAAATCTTCTAGATTGTTTTCGACATTTTTATAAGTCTTTATAAATTTTATGAAATCTTTTTACATTTTCTATAAAAATGTATATTTTTTAATTGAAAAAATGTTTAGAAATAGAATAGCATCGTTTTTTAGTTTTCTTAAAAATTTGGTCAAAAAATTAAAAAATGTAATTAAGTTAGAAAACTTTTAAGTCAAATTTATCTTTACCTGCAGCCAGTAGGATGTAAGGATCTGTTACGAGAGCTTTTAGAGACGGTGGCTCTACTTCTGTATAAACAATCGAGGGTTGAAGCATAAGAAGCTGCAACACTAAAATAAAAAATTATTTAGAAAAAAAATCCAAAAATCAAAAGTAAGACGAAATACAACAATTTCGAAAAAAATATGTTTAAAAATAAAATTTTGTGACAATGAAATATAAATATTTTTACAGCAAAAATTTGTGCAGAACTCTGAAAATTGTTTTTACAAAAGAGTACAATTTTCAAAATTTATGAAATTCTTTTTAAAAATTATCTTCGAAAATGGAAACTGTAATAAAATAGGATAAACTACAAAATTTGATTGTTTAAGAAAAAAATTGTACTGCTGGAACATTTAATTATAATTTTTTGATTAAAATTTTTTTTACTGACATCCATCACCAAGGGCAAGTGCAGAAAGGACCAGGAAGGGTGCAGATTTTCCCACAAATTCGTACATGACACCTCCAAATGGTGGACCAATTAAAACTCCCAGAGCAAGACCTCCTAAGGCAATGCCCATTGCATTTCCTCGCTCTTTGTCGTCTTGATATCTTTCAGCCAGCATACCCATTCCTAGAATTAAAAAAATAAAATATAAATTATTTGTAAAAAAATTTAATTTATAAAAGTAAAAAAAACTTGCATCGGCCGGGAATCGAACCCGGGCCGCCCGCGTGGCAGGCGAGCATTCTACCACTGAACCACCGATGCTCATGGTCACAAATTTGAGAAAAGTAAACAGGCGCGGTTGATTGAAATTCATGAATATTTTATTCAAATTTATGTCCATTTATTAAATATTCCCAATTCTAATTTTAATAATTTAACCATTTTTTTCGGCACACGTTTCTGATTAATAATTTTCTTTCTTTATAATTATTGCTTTACGACATTTGAAAATTTTAAATGGTAGAGATAATTATAAATAGTTGATCAACTAATTTTTTTCGATCGTTTTTTAAGAATAAGAATTTTTTTAAAATACATGCGAAATACAAAACAAGGACTAAAAGAAAAAATTTTCTTTTAGGGGAATTCTAAAAAAAGTGTCTGTTCCATTTTGGGATTTATTGCACCAAAAATTAAAAAAAAAACTGGCTCTTTTTTGAAGTCCGGTATTTTTTTAAATAATTCAGATAAGAACAGCTTTTTACACAATTCAAAGTTTCTCACTGTTTCAAAATCCAAAAAAAAATTATTTAAAATATTAATATATTTGGTTGAAAATTAATCAAAAGTAAATTTTTGGCTACTCAATAAATGTAAATTGTTGAAAATATTCAAAAAATGGTAATTTTTTGAAAAGCCTAAAAATGCGCTACATTTTTGGGAATGCTAGAAAAATGGAAATTTTTGAAAATATTCGAAAAAGGTCTTCAGTATTCAGTACACTAAAAAAATGCATATTTCTGGAAGTACTAAAAAAATGTACATTTCCGAAAATATTAAACAATTCTACATTTCTGCAAATACTAAAAAAATTCGCAGCCTTGGAAGTACTCACAAAATTTCAATTTATCAAAATACTTACAAAAATGTAAATTTTTGGAAAAACTGAAAAATGTGCATTTCTGGAAATTCTAAAAAATATTAAATTTTGAATATACTCAAGAAATGTATATTTTTAAATATACTGAAGAAATGTAAAATTTTGAATATACTCAGAAAATGTAAATTTTTGAATATACTCAAGAAATGTATATTTTTAAATATACTGAAGAAATGTAAAATTTTGAATATACTCAAAAAATGTAAATGTTTGAATTGAAAAAAATGCAAATGTTTAAATATACTTAAAAATTTTAATTTTTGAATTTACAAAAACAATGCAAATTTTTTAATATAATAACATAATGTAAATTTTCGAATGCACTAAAAAATGTAAATTTTTTAATATACTAAACAAATATGAATGTTTGAATTTTCTCAAAAAGTGTACATTTTGTAATGTACTCAAAAAATGTAAATGTCTGAAAATACTCGAAAAAGTCTATTTTTTAAATAATAAAAAATGTAAATATTTGTAAAAACTCGAAAAATGACTCCATTACTGGGTAGACTAAAAAAATATAAATTTTTGGAAATATTCAAAATTGTCAATTTCTTGAAATACTAAAAAATGTACATTTTTTGGAAATAATTAAAAACCAAAAAATTTGAAATTATTAAAAATATTTACATTTTTGACTATACTTTAAAAACGGCAATTTGTCAATATAGTCAAAAAATTTTAATGTTTGAACCTACGAAAAAAAGGTAAATTTTTAATATGCTAAAAAAGTGTATATTTTGAAATATTAAAAAAATTTTAATTTTGGGAAAAACTAAAAAAAAGAGCATGCATTTTTGGAAAAACTCCAAAATTGCCTACATTTTTGGGAATACTAAAAAATGTACAATATTCTGGAAATACTAAAAAAATGTACGATTTTGGAAATGGTGGAAAATATAAAAAAAGGAATCCGGACTGTACAAAAATAGGCACAATTTTGTTTGTAAATCCGATATGTTTCAAAATAATATTTCAGGTAATCAATGTTTGATTTTGATGCAGCGTTTCTCACTATTCCGAAGCCGTAAGAATAATATTTAAATATTTAAAATATTTAAATATTTAAAATATTAAAGCATTTTTGAAAAAAATGTAAATTTTCGAAATTAAAAAAAGGCAGAAAATATGGGAAAATGGAACAGGAACTTTTTTTGGAACCTTATGAAAGGAATAAGCTTTTTTTCCTAATTTGCAATTGTTGAATATTTTTTCATGAATTTTTCGACAATGAGAAATCTGCCGCCTTGTTCAACAAGAAAAAGTGAATTATCCTAATACTAAGAAAAATGTAGAATTCAAAAAAAAATTTGAAAAATTGTCACCCCATCCCAAAATTTGATTTAGGTGACTAATCACACGGAAAATTCCATAACGGTGGATAGTTCGATTAAAAGAATAAAAATAAAAGCATCAAGGGTATAAATAATAGTATAAAATAATAGTATGATAAATTTATATTTACACCCAACTCCCGATATAAGAACGATTGCGGACATGACTTGCATTTCTGTTGGATTTGGACGAATGACGCAACCTGAGAGGACATTAATTCTAGGAATATTGTAAACCGGTGGTTCTTATATAGAGAGTTGACGTATTTATTAATTTATTTTAAAAAATTCTTACCGGAGACACTGGAGCAGGAAGAGCCTATTCCTTGTAAGGCTCGGGCCAAAAACAAAATTCCATAGCTTCGTCCAAAAGCAAATATTAATGTTGATAAAAACATTATGATGAATCCAGTAAACATAGGGATGTCGTAACCAATCCTAAATTTTTTTTTTAATTAATAGGGATTTTAGTTTATTTAATATCTAATTATTTATTTAATTTGAAAAGAAACAAATTAATTCATCTGCTGAATAAAATTTAAGATACACAAATGTAGACATCTCCATTCCATACCGCTTCATGTCACGTTTAGGCGCTATACCGCGCCACATCGCGTTTAGGCGGTGTGCAGCATTCCGACAAATTTTTTCGCTCTATATCCCAAAGTCTTACACAGTCTTATTATACAGGTCTCCAGGTTATACACAATACTTAGAACTGTACAGCGAACAAACGCGACAGAGAGCTGTATACCGCCTAAATGTGACGTGGTTTGATTTTTAAACAACGATCGCTATTTTATCAATATTCAACTCTTAAATAATTTGTTGAGGACTTCCATCAGGATTACGAAGACAAAGTACACTGTCCAAACGCGACGTGGTTTGATTAAAAAAAAAGATCGCTATTTTATTAATTTTCAACTCTTTAATATTAAGTTGAGGACTTCTGCTAGGATTATGAAGAAAAAGTATACAGCCCGAACGCGAAGTGGTTTGATTTTTAAAAATCGACCACTTTTTTATCCATTTTCAACTCATTAATATTTTTTCAAAGATTTCTACCAGGATTATAAAGAAAAAGTACACCGCCCAAAAGCGGCGTGGCATAGTATACCGCCCAAACGCGACGTGGAGCAGTATAGAATGGAAGCGTCGATATTAAACTTTTATATTATTTATTAAAAATCTTTTAATACAAACTTGTGTGTAAGTGGTCCAACAATAGGATTTGCTAATAATTGTACAAAAGCCTTGGAAGCAAACATAATTCCAACTGCAACAGTTTCCTCTACCAATTCTTTATGTCTCTGCGTTCTTTCCTTGTCTTCGATGCTTGTTATATTTATTGTTATAGTTTCTGAATTTATACCAGAAAAAAAGATTTATTATTATAAATTTAAATTACTAACAAGGGAGTGTCCACATATTAAATAACACTCTAGTAGGGCGGGGAGGGGCATTTTAAATCCAAAAGACGAATTTTTTAAAAGACCGTTTCATTTTCAACCCGAAAAATTAAATTTTCGACAAATAGTTAATTTTCAATCAAGAAAGATGAATTTTTTTCTATAAAAGATAAATTTTCATTCCAAAAGGACGAATTTTCAACAAAACAGTTGAATTTTCAAAGAAATAATTAAACTTTCAATAAAATAGTTACATTTTTTACCAAGTAGAATTTTGCACCAGTTGAATTTGAAGAAAAAAAAAGGAATTTTGGACAAAATATTAGAATACACAACCATATACCAAATAATGGAATTTTGTACTAAAATGCTGAATCTTCACAAAAAAATGGATTTTTTCAAATTAATTAAACATTTAACCAACCGTAGTTTATGTTTAAACCAAAGAAAAAAATTCTCAAAGAAACATGCAGTAGTTAATATTTTAATAAAAAAAGACAAAAACAGATTAATTTTTAACAAAACAGTTGCAATTTGGACCAAAAGAATGCATTTTTTACTAAAAAAGATACGTTTTAAACCGAAAATGGAATTGTTAAATTTTGAGTTCGAAAAAATAATGTTCAGAAATATTTTAATGATTGAACAAAAATAGCAATAATTTTATAAGAATTTCGAAGATTCAAAAATAATTTTAAAACATTTTATTACATAAATAAAAGTAAAAAAATAAAAAAAAAAAATAAAAATACATACAATTTCTCAAAGATTTCAAATGTCTTTAAAATATATTACAACGACTTCCAAAATTAAAAAGATTTGACAAAAATCTCGATGATTTCACAAAGATTTCAAAAGATTTCCGAATATTTTACAGATTTTCAAAACATCAGAAATGTTTCAAAGATCTAAAAAGATTTCAAAATATTTCCAAAGGTTGCAAAATATTTTTCAAAGATTTTACAATAATTTAAAAAAAATTCAAAGATTTTAAAGATTTCAGAAATATTTCAAAAGATCTCAAAAATTTGAAACGACTTTCAAATATGTTACAAAGATTTCAAAGATTTCAATAGATTTCAGAACATTTCAATGTTTTAAAACATTTTAAAAAGATTTTAAAGATCTTATTTATAAAGATTTCATAAAGATTTCACAAAAATTTCAAAAGATTTTTAGAATTTTAAAGATTTTAAGTCAGTTCAGAAGACCTCGAAAAACTTCTCGAAAGGCTTTCGAAAAAGATTTGCAATGATTTTAAAAGACTGCAGAATATTTTTTTAAATTTCCAAGATTTCACAAAGATTTTCCAAAGAATTTTAACGATTTCAATAATTTCACAAAGATCATTTCAAAAAATTGTAAAATATTTCACAAAGATTTTACAAACATTTAACAAAGATCTAACAAACATTTCATAAAGATTTCACAAAGATTTCAATAATTTCACAAAGATTTTTAAGGTTTAAAAAAGATTTGTAAGATTTCAATAATTTCAAAAAGATTTCTTAGATTTCACAACAATTTCAGAGATTTCAGAAGTATTTCAAAGTTCTCAAAAGACTTGAAAGATCTTAAAAGATTTCAAATAATTTCCCAATATTTTACAAAAATTTCAAAAATTTTAAAAGATTTGAAACAATTTCCAAAGATTGCAAAATAATTTACAAAGATATCACAAAAATGTATCAAATATTTAACAAACACTTAACAAAGATTTCCCAAAGATTTGAATGATTTCAAAAAGATTTCAATAATTCCACAAAGATTTTTAAGATTGCAAAGATTTAAAAAGATTTGAGACATATTTCAGATATGAAAAGATTACTAACAATTTTTAAACGATTACCAAGTATATTATAAAGATTTGAAAATTTTTTCATAATTTCAAAAAACATTTCAACAGATTTCCAAAGATTACAAAAATACAAAAATCAAAGATTCAAAAGATTTTAAAACACTTCAGAATATTTAATAATAATTTCAAAGATCTCAAAAGATTTCAAATGATTTTCAAATATTCTACAAAATTTTCAAAAATTTGAAAACGTTTCAAAAGATTTCAAGGATTTCAAAGGCTTCACAAAGATTTCATAGATTTCAAAAGGTTTCAAAAGATTTCTCAAAGTCTTCAAATGATTTCAACAAATTGCCAAATATTTTACAAAATTAAAATATATGGTTAAGAATTTATGTGTTAGGTTGCAAATTAATATTTTTTATTGAAAATTATGATTTTTTTTTTACCAAAAATGTTACAACATTTTTTGTCGATTTTTTCTGTGTTCATCTTTTGATAAAAAATTATTTTGTTGTTGTTGAAAATTTAACTATTTCGTTAATAATTTATTTTATCTGCTTAACAAAATATTTCTTTAAATAAAATTTAAACTATGCTGTTTTCATTGAAGATTTACCTTCTTAGTTGAAAATTCATCTATTTTGTAAAAAATCTTCTTTTCTTATTAGAAAATTAAGCTTCTTGTGTGAAAATTCAAGAATTAGGTTTCAAATTCTATGAAAAATTAAAAAGGATCTTTGAAAATTCATATATTTTGTTCAAAATTATTCTTTTTTCGGAAGAAAATAAAATTTTTTTGTTAATATTTCATTTCTTTGATTGACAATTAGTTTTTTATTGAAAATTAATTTTAACAACTAAAAATTTAACTAGTCCATTTTTATTGAATTAGTTTTAACGTAAATTTATTCATTTTGGTTGAAAATTCATCTGTTTGGTTGAACATTTAACATTAAAATTAAACTATTCTATTTTTTTTGAAAATTGATCTTTCTTAGTTAAAAATTCATCTATTTTTTGAAAATTTTGTCATTTTCTGGTAGAAATTTCATCTTTTGGGTTCAAAATTCAACTATTTGGTCAAATTTTTGTTTATTAAAGGTGTATCATTTTAGTTAAAAGTTTATTTGCTTGGTTAAAAATTGAACAAATTTTGAGGAAAATTTATTGTTGTTTTTTAGTATTGAGAATGAATGTTTTTCATTAAAAATATACCTATTTCATTTTTGATAGAAAATTGATCTTTTTCAGTTGAAAATTCACTTATTTTCTTTAAAACACCCTTTTTTAATTCGAAATTTAATTATTTTCGTAAAAAAGACATATTTTTGGGTTGTAAATTCAACATTTTTGTTCTCAAAAATTCCTTTTGATGACTTAAAAGCTCAATATTTTGGATTAAATGTTTTTCTTCATTGATTGAAAAAATCTTTCTTGGTTGACACTTCAACTTTTTTGTTTAAAATTCTTATTTTCTCGTTTAATTTAATAGTTTTTTGTATTGAAAATTGAAATATTTTCTGTTGGAAATATCAACAATTACACTTTTCGATCATTTTTCTATCATATATTCATTAATTTGTTTGAGAATTTAGTTATTTTGTTCAAAATTCAGTTTCGATTGGTTGACTATTTATTATTTCAACTTAAAATGTAATAATAAAATTTTACATTAACACATCTTAAATTTGTGTTAGTTCTATTATACACTCAAATATGACATTAAAAAATTATTTCAAAACTTTCCTGGCATACCTATGTTTTGCAGAAAAATTTAAAAAAATTTCCAATTTTTTTTTAGAATTTTAATAAATTTTCAAAAAATTTCACAATTTCTAAAAATTACCACAAATCTTAACGATAAATTTCCAGATGTTTCTAAAAATTATCAAGAATTTTCCAAATTTTGATAAGCTAACATGTAGATTGTGGACGCTCCTTAATTCAATATAATTATTATTTACCAATAGAAGAGACAGGATTAGGTTTCAAAAATTCTAGATGAGATGTATGAGCCGCTGATGAGTTCGAATTACAGAGACACCTTCCAGTTGTTGTTGTTGTCGGCATTATTGTTGTTGTTGTTGTCGGGCTGACGGTTGTTTGCGGATGATATCCTTCGAGATGTTCACTTAAGGTTGCATTTGGGTGTCGAATATCATACAGGAATTCCGGGATGATCGGGACTGCAATTTAAAAAATATATAATTAATGTCCTCTTTAATAATCCTCAAAATATTTTCCAAACATTTAGCTTTAGAATTATGGATCAAAAAATTTCATTTTCAGGTATCACAGTCCATCTTATTTTTTACCTAATCCCCTTTTTCCCCATTTTCAAAAATTTCCCCTTAAATTTGAGAAATTATTAAAAATTAATCAAATCGGGAATATTTGACTCTTTATGCCATTATTTTCTCAAAAATTTACAAAATTAATTTTCGGGATAACTGAAAAATCCCGAAAAATAGATTTCCTGAAAGTAAAATTTTCGAAAAATAAAAATTCTTGAAACGCAAAACTGTTGAAAAATTTAATATTAGAAACAAAAGATTCCTGAATGTGTAAAATTTCCGACATATAAAAAAAACGAATTTTCTAATTCCCGAATAATAAAATTTGCTAACAACTTATAACATTACCGAATTTCAAAATTTCCAACAGAAAATTGCCGAATTTAAATAATTAAATTAAATTAAAAAAATTTATTCAATAAAAATGAACTAATGAAATACTTCTAAGAAAGGAATTTTGTTTTTAATTTTCAGTGTATTTAAATAAAATTTATTGTTTTTTTGAATGTAAACAATAATTTTTTAAATCAATAAACTTAAAAAAATTGTTCTTAGATTAAAATATTTAATTATTGCATTTTTAATTAATAAACAATACTGACGAAAAAATAATTTCTTTAATTGTTTACAGTTGGGATTTTTTTAGATTTGGGAATTTAGAAATTTTCAATTGGGGATTATTATATTTCAGCAAATTTATTTTCGGGATTCGTAAATTACTCCTAATTTTCAACTAAACAGTTGCATTTTGAAACGAAATATATTAAAGGGCATATCCGGGTAAGCATGCAAAATCTAACCCGCATGTATTAAATTTATGTCACAGATTTGCATCCATGTGGAGTAAAATTTCTCTCAATGATAACTCAAAAAAATCATCTTTGTTTAAATTTTTCTCGAAAATGGCTTAACCGATTTTTATAAAAAAATTTTGAATCTGTAAATAAGAAATTTGAGGTTATGTTCTAGAGTGACCACACCCATATATTTTACACAAACATTCGTTAGAATATCCTTCATAACATATATTTTGGTTCCAATAACTTATTATTTTTTAGGCTTATTTGTTTTGAGGTTATACACATAAAATGGCCTTTAAAACTTCCCAGAATCTGGAATCTTCAATGTTTTGAAATCTTTTTAAAGTTTCTTAGAACATTAATTTAAAAAAAAATCATTCGAAATGTTCTGAAAAATCTTATTAAAATTTGATATTCTCTGAAAAGTATTCAAAATTCTTGAAATTTGTTATCAATTTTTTGTCCAAAATCTACATTTTTAAATTTTGTTCAAAATACTTTCAATTTTAAAATTATTTTAGAATTTTTTAAAAACTTTTAAATATCGCTTTAACTTACACGAATATTTTTTTAAATTTTATGTAAACTTGTAAAATTGATTAATTTTGCTTTAAAATACACTAAATTCTTTTTAAAATAGTTAGACAATCGTTTAGCAATTTTTAAATCTTTTTCAAATTTCTGTTAAATTTTCATTTATGAAATAAAAAATCATTTGAAATTTTCCCAGGAATCTAAAGAAAAGTTTGTATTCTTTTAAAACCTTTCAAAATTATATTCAAAACTTCTAAATATCCTTTGAAAGAATTCAAAGTTTTCCTAATATTTTTTAGAATCCTGCAAAATTAAAAATTGTATTAAAAAATGTTCTAGATTATTTTTGGATATATTTTGTATTATATTTTGCTTTTAACTCGTCTACATTAAAATAATTAAAAATATTTTGAAATGTTTGTCATTTATTTTCCAAAATAAAAAATCAGTTTAAATTTCCCCAGAAATTTAAAAAGAAAATTTGAATTTTCTTCAAAACTTTTAAAATTCTCAAGAGGCTACACATTAAAATTTGTATGTGAGAGTACTGCTACCTTTGTTTCATTAATTATTATTAAATATATTATTTACTCGTAGGTAACCATACATTTCTCATAAAATTGAAATTTTCAGACTTCTTTTTTTAGCGGAAAAAATGAAAGCACCTTTCCTGACAATAATAATTTCGACATTGCAATAAATTCGAGATATTAAGCGAAAATAGCGCCATGCAATTTTTAATAATTGGACAAATAACAAAAGCGAGCTACGCGCGCGCATACTTGTTTTTAGAAATCTTGAAAGGGTTGCTTAATTTTATGGATTAATAATACAAAAATATTTTAATTTTTCAGAATTTCAAGAAAACTTTTGGAAAAATTCAAAGAATATTAAAAGATATTCAGAAGGTTGAAAAGATTTAAAAACGGGTACAAAATTATTTCAACTTTAAGAAGATTTCCAACAAATGTAAATAAAATGTAAATTTTTGAAGATTTCGAAAAGAATTCTGAAGCTTTTTATCAAGTTTAACGACTTCAAGAACAAAAAACTTTCTTAAGATTAATAGAAAAACTTTTAATGACTTAAAAAAAAAAATTAATTTTGAAAAAAAGTTTCAAAACTTATCAAAACTTTCATCAGATAGATATTCATCTCCCTAACTCCTCAAAGTACTAAACATCTTTTATTGCCTAAAATAACAATTTTGGTGTCATTTTTTTCCTTTCCTGACTGAAAAATGAAAGTAAAAGTTCAAAATCGATTTACTGATTTGCGTTTGGTAAACCGCCTTTAAGAATTATAGATAATTTTGTATATCTTTACTGTATATAGAGAAAAAAGGATTACATGCGTATTATATATATGTGTGTGTGTGTGTATGCATGTATGTGTTCAGTATTATGCCACTCCATAAATGCATGACCACTTATCTGGATTGCTGGCTTGACATACGGAGGGCCATACGTTTCGAATACAACCCCACTGAATTAAACATTCTGTGGAGGTGTTAAGGGTGAAAAGTTAAAAGCTCGAAACGACAAACGACCGAGAAACTGACCGCATCTATAAAATTTATATTGCCCGGAAAATCGCATTTTTCCCATTACAGAAGCACTTTTGAGTTATTTAGAAATATATATATATATATAATATTCATTTGATTTATTCATTTTTAGTATAAAACAAATTAATATTATATATAATACTTCACACTATATATAAACTATATATAATCTTTCCGAATATAAAATTTAAAAAATAAATATGTATATATAATATATATAAATATATGAACCTATCAGGGATATGTAAAGTTTTTATAATTACTTTTTTCACCCGTCTACTTTTTCATCACAGATTACCACACAAGCCCCCCCCCCCCCCCCCCCCCCCCCCCAGAGTGACGTCAAAAGTGAGAATATCCCCGACCCCTCTTTTTAAGTCCAAATCTTGTCTTCGGTTTCATTTCATGAACAAATCAAAATAAAACACAAAATATAGAAACCTAATATTTTTAAAGACTTTACAGACACAAATGGTCTAAAAATAAAGGAAGCAGTGTGAGTTTTCACGAAAATAAGAGGGGCATAAATTCTTTTAAATAAAATTAACCTTATTAAATTTAATACTAAACAATTAAGTTTTTGAATCGAAACATATTGCATTTTCAACAAAATAATTGAATTAGTAATCAAATGATTAAGTTTTCTACATAAAGAAGAATTTTTGTAAAATAAGTTTAATTTTTAACCAAATACTGAAATATTCTACCTAAAAAGATGAACTTTCAACCAAATAGTGGAATTTTCAAGGAAAAATTCATTTTCTATAAAAACAGACGAATTTTTAACAGAATATGTGATTTTTCAACTAAATAGTTAAATTTTTAACAAAATATTTACATTTTTGAACAAAGAGATGAGTTTTCAGCCAAAAAATGAATGTTTATTAAAACAGTTAAATTTTCAAATCAAGAGATGAATTTTCAATTAAAATTATGAACATCCGGAAAAAAAAGAATGTTTAATCAAGTATTTCAATTTTTCACAACTAAACAACTTTCAACTTATTTCTTTTAAAAAAAAATTTCAACAAAGTACATACATTTTGAAATAAAAATTTTTAATACATTTTTAATAAAATAGATAAAATTTTACCCAAATAATTGAATTTCGAACTAAAAAGATACATTTGCAGCATAAAACACGAATTTTTAACAACAAAATTAACTTTAACAAAAATTTGAAATTTCCTACAAAGCAGATTAATTTTTTACCAAATAGTTAAAATTTCAAGGAAGGATATTAATAATTTAATTATTTAATTTTTTTGTTAGAATTATTATTTTTATTTATTATTTTGTTATAGTTGATCATTAATTTTCTAGAAAAAAGATGAATTATCAACAAAATATATGAATGTTCAAACAAGTACTTGAGTATTTAACTAAAAGAGGTGGATTTCCAACCCAATAGTTGAATATTTTAAACTAGAAAAGATAAAATTTCATCCAAAAATGAAATAGTTAGATTTTCAGTTAAAAAACCAATTTTCAACTAAGTATTTTAATTTTTGGCCAGAAAACGGCTTTTTAATAAAATAGTTTCATTTTGGACCAAATAATTAAATTATCAACCAAATAATATAATTTTTAAGAAATAAGTTGTATTTTTAACAAAAAATTGAATTTTCAACCAAAAGAGATAAATTGTGAACTAAAAATATGCTATTAGCCTTTTCAATTAAAAAGAATGAACCTTCAAAGAAAAAACGTTGGATTTTCTTATTGGGGTCTACTAATTCATTTCTCTTTTTATCGAAAAAACGAGAAAAAGGGGAGATTTATTGAAAACAGGGGGAAAAGGAGAATTATTTACACAGGGGGTCAAGAATTTAAAATCTATATTTAGATGCTTCGCTCCCGAAATAAATTAACTTTGTTTACGTTTTTTTAATTATCAAAAAATTATTATTTAAATTTACGTTTGCCCCAAAGTGCTTGCAAAGATTTACAAAGCTTCTATTTTTTTTCTAATGTTATATTTTGAAATTATTTAAAGTCGATATTGCATGCAAAATCTTTTTCTAATCTGACCAATTCCTCCTGCATTTACGTTCTTTCGCAGAATATTGCTCTGAGTAATATGATTGCTAGATAAGACGCGGTTGCATCATTTTTAGGAATTGTCGAGCTCTCATATAAAAATAGAAATGAAAAGACAAGCGGAAATCGAGAAAAGGCTTTATTTTAAAATTGAAAAAATTAAGTTATAAAATTTTAATTGAAAAATTTTTTTTCCAAAATATTCAAATAGATTTATGAAGATTTCAAATATGTCCCCAAAGAATCCAGAAAAGTTCAAAGAACATTTTTCGAATTTCCCGGTTTTAACAAAATATTACGAGAAATTCGAGTCAGTTTTAAAGGTATCAGATAAGGACTTTTAGAAATTTGCAATAACTTAAAAAATATTATATACATTTTTGGAAATAGTTTCAATTTTAAGAATATTTTTAATCTCTTTAAAACTTAAAAAATTCCTGAGTAATTTTTAAAATGACTCGAATTTTTCTCAAAATCTTGAAAAAAATTCAAAAATGAAAAAATTGCTTTTAAATCTTATGGATTTTGTTTAGAAATGTTTAGGAATCTTTTTAACAAAGCAGCTCCACTCGCAAAAACGTAGTTGAAGTTTCAATCAGTGGAAGCTTCTAATGTGTCCCCTAAGGGTTTACATTTTTCTTACACCTTCTTTATTCCTTTACACACCCTTCACACACTTACTTGGTGGTGGAAGGGGGACCTACAGTTTAAGGTGGGTAACAATTCAATTTTAAACGAAAAAATATTAATTTCTAACCAAAAATAGAATAGTTAGATTTTTAGTTCATAAATTTAATTTAATAAAAAAAGAATTTCCAACAAAATAGTTTAATTTTCAATCAAATAGATCATTTTTCAACTAAAATTATGAATTTTTAACTAGAATTGTTAAATTTTTTATTAAAAAATCAATTTTCCACAAAGTGGAATAATTTTTAACTATAAGAAATGAATTGTCATTGAAAATATTTCTCTCTTGATATATTTTAAACAGTCTCGATTTTTTTTTGATATTTCGGGATATTTTGAAATTTTTCCTTATAATTCATTTTTCAAAATAAAAAACCATTACAAATTTTTCCATGATTCTCAAGAACAATTTATTGTTCTCTTAAAAAATTCAAAATTCTTTAAAGCTTCTTTTCCCCATTTAAAAAAAATCTACATTATTTCAAAAAATTCAAAATATTTACATTCTTTCAATTATTTTTAGTCTTTTCAAAATTAGTAAATATCTGTAAAATTTAGAAAATTATTTTAAATGCTTTGAAATCTTTTTGAACATTATCTTAAAATTAATTTTTCAGAATATAAAATCATTTAAAGTTGTACCATGTTTAAAATTTTTTGAAATATTTTCAAATTTTAAATAGTTTTTGAAATATTTTCAAGGCTTCTAAATATTTGTTAAATTTTTTCTCAAATTTTTCAACAATCTTTCAAATTAAAAAAAATAATTTTAAAGTCTTCGAGTTGTTTTTACAAATTTTCTCAAATGTTATTAAATCTTTTAAAAAAAGTTAAAAATAAAAAATTATTTATATTTTTCCAGAAAGTTTTTTAAACAATTTTTTTAATCTCTTAAAAGCGTTCAATATTCTTAAAAAGGTTCAAAATTTTATTTTGAAATGTTAAAACGCCTATAATTTATTTGAAAATTTTTGAAATCTTTAAAATTTGGTTTAAAATTTTGTCAAAACTGCTGAATATTTTCTAAATTATTTGAATTTCTCCTACAATTTCTGAAAAATCTTTCAAATTTTAAATTTGCATTAAAATATTCTAGATAATTTTCGACATTTTCAGAAATATGTAGAAATATTATGGAATCATTTTAAATTTTCTTTAAAAATGTAAACCTTCTGAATTCTTCATCTAAATTTTAGGGAATCATTTGAAATGTTTTAAATCTGTTTTAATCTGGCTTAAAATTCATTTTTCAAAATTAAAAATAAAAATCATTAAAAATGTTCCCATTATTTTTAAGGAATTTTTTTTTCTTGAAACATTTCAGTTCTTAGAAAAAGCTTTAATACATATTGTTTAGAGGTTTTTTAAATCTTCTCAAGACTTATATTCGAATATTTTGAAAATTTCTAAATACTTCTAGAAATAATATATAATAATAATAAAAAATAATTAAAATAATCTTTAAAAATAATAACTAAATCATTTTAAATGTCCAGGAAAATCTTATTGTTATTATTATTGGTAAAGTTTTTGTTATCAGTACCGATAATTTTTTAAAATATATTGTGAAAATAAAATTCCATCAGGATTTATCAAAATAATTGCTTCAAATAAATATAATCAATCGTAAGATCAAAATGACTTCGGTCATTATTCATATCTTCGTATCATTTATCATTCGATTAAATCTAGTTATAATTTGAATATGAAAGAAAAATAATATAATGAGTTATAAATAAAATAAAGCTTTGTATAAAAGAACATTTACAAAATTGATTCTCCCGGAAAAGGGTCTTTTTTCACGGTTTTTGGAAATTAAAAAATGAAATTTTTCAATGCACTGTGCCACTTTTCGAAAAGTGAGTTGAAAAATATTATACTAATTATAAACTTAGTATAAAATTATAAGTAAATTATTAAATTATTAATAATTAATAAAAAATAAATAATAATTAATAAGGTCCGAAAGACGGCTTTTTTCTAAAATGGTTCCCCTAAATAATATTTCTTTTGGTGTAAAAATGTCCGCTGAATTTTAGTAGAATTAAAAAAATATATTTCCGGGTTTTTAAGCAAATTTTTGAAAATGTTTTGGTTTTAATTGCCGTTGTTATTAAATTATTTGACTTCGGAATACATCCATTTTTTATTTTTAGTTAAATATATTACAAAGATTTTTGACAACAAAAAAAATAAATATTAATGACCTGTTTTTGAAAAAGTTGCTTATTTTATTTGAATTGACACTAAGAATCGATTATTTTCACTTTTGCTAGTTACAATGGAAATAAATAAAAGCAATTTCTGAAAAAATTTAACAACAGAAATTGTAATGAAATAAGGAGTTTTTTTTAAAAAGATGCTTGACAAATCCACGAGAGTGGGAGAAAAATTTATTGGATTTTTTTCTGGAATTTTCATGCACATAGCCCCCAAATTTTTTCGAATTCATAAAAAAATAAATGCGTGAAAAAAAAGATAAGTAGAGGTTCCGCAAGTCGAATGAAGTTTAAAACATATTTCCTCTAAGAAAGAAGACGTTTTTTGACAATTTTATTCAAAAATGTCAATGTGATTTGAATCGAGTTTAAACTCAATATTTTTTCCAGAATTTGCCATATAATACGAATAAAAAATTACTTTTTAAATAATACACCCATTAGTCTATTTCATACAGTCCCAAAAAACCCTTGTTTGTGAAAAATTTGATTTTGCGAGTTATTTATTATTATTATTGTTTATAGCTATTTTCTTTTAGAAAAGTGTTAAAAAATCGCGGTTTTTCCAAATTTTAAAAGTTATTATCAACTTTTCAGTTAGAATAAACAAGAAGTCTGTACATTTTAATATAGATAATTGTTTAAATAATTTATTATTTTTTATCAAAACATTACCGTAAAATAATGCAAGAAAGTTCCAGTTTTTAAATAATTTTCCACACTTTGTCCACTTTTTAATTTAAGTGATGTAATAATTAATTCAAGTTAACAAACATATATTTTAAATAATTTATTACTATTTTTAATAATAATCATTTTTAATAATGCTGGAAAACTGCTGTTTTTTCAGAAATTTTAAAATTGTTGCCCACTTTTCACTTACAGGGATGTTATGATTAATGAAATTTAACAAACATAATTATTGCAATATATTATTATTGTTTATCAATATCTTTTATAGTAATGCTAGATAGTTGCGGTATTGTTTCTGAAATTTTGAACTTTTTGAACTTTTTAAACTTTTTCATTTGAAGTGAGGTACTAATTAGCTTAAGTTGATACACACACACATGATTGTTTAAACAATTTTTTATTATTTTTCATAATATTCTCCTATAATAATGTTAGAAAGTTGTCGTCTTTTTTAAAAATTTTAACTTCTTAACTTTTCACTTAAAGTGTGGTGATAATTAATGTAATTTAGCAAAAATAATTGTTTAAACAAATTATTATTCTTTATAAGTATCTTTTCTTATATCAATGCTAGATAGTCGCCGTTTTCCTGAAGTTTTCTACTTTTTATCCTTTGCTAACCAGACTGAGGTAATAATTAACTCTAATTATCAAACGTAGTTTGTTAAGCAATTTATTATTATTTTAAATAATATTCTCTTTGAATTATTCTAGAAAGTTGCGTTTTTTTTTGAAATTTTAAACTTTTCAGGCACTTTTCACTTACTGAGGCAAAAATGAATGCAAGTTAACAAAGTTAATTGTTTAAACAGTTTATTATTGTTTATAACTATTTTCTTATGGATAATTGCTAGAAAGTTGCGGTTGTTTTAAATGTAACTTTTCTTTGGATTTTTAGTTATACACAAATAATTAATAAACCTTAGAGAAATATTTTGTGAAAACATTTTTCTGAAATAAAACAGATATTTGAAATATTATTCAAATCTTCTATATTGATCATATTAAATGTAAATTTTCCTTACTGAGAGCCTTTTTGTTTAAATTAAAAGTTGAAATAAAAAAAAAAACCGCGAATACCTTGCATTACTACAGAAGAAGATGCTTATAAATAATAATAATTTATTTTACAAATTTGATTTCTTAAATTTCATTCAACTTTGCCTCAATCCAAATGAAATTTATTATTTTATGCATTCAAAACGATTTGTAATTAAACAATCACTAGAAAATCATAATTAGCATCATGAACTAAAAAAATCCAATTTTTCAATTATGGGGTCTTTTTGGGACACTATACAACAGACAAATGGTTGTGAAATTTAAAAAGTAATTTTTGATTCGTATTCTAATGTAAAATACGTTTTAAACTTCATGGGGTTTGTGGAAACTTTCAATATCATTTAAAAAAAAACATTTATTTTTTCGTGGATTTGAACAAACTTGAGGCTAAATTCCATGAAAATTCGTGCAAAAATTTAAAAAACCCTAGAGACCCATTCATTTATGTATTTTTTTTCCTACCAAATTTCCAAGGATACTTTTACACCAAAAGGATTTATCTTAAGGGAATGAAATTTTAGAAAAATTTTTTTTTGGATTTCCTAATAATTCTTTTTGTATATTTGAAAGCTAAATCAAATTACCAGGATATATATTCTGTTTTGGAATCAGTCAACTGGATTTGGCGTGGAACTGGTGTTTTAATAGTTATAGGAAAAGGTCCAATTGGGTATAGGAAATTAGTCACAAACAAATTTTTGATAGGATACAATTTTCTATTATTCTTTCTATATTTAAGCTCCTTTATTGAGAATGTTGTCGACAACTATATACAAACAATGTAAATAATATTTATTCCTCTGATATTTAATTCTCTATGTATTTTGTAATTAATGTGCATGCGATGGGGGGGGGGGGCTACGCGGGTCCCGAGCTAAGCGCAAACTTTTTTATTCGGGCACGAATTTTCGAATCGTCAAACTGGTTTTTTTTTAATTACATTTTTCTGAAAAAACAAGATCTAGTCAAGTCGCTCCACTTCCCAATAGAGCGACTTGACTAGATATTTTTTTTCAGAAAAATTCAATTTTAATTAAACGCTTACTTTTTTTTTTAGCCGAAAAAACCAATTTGAAGGGAATGTCATTCCACAATCTGTCAAATCAGAAATCAAAGCTATCGATGAAATTAAATCTTCAAATAACAGAAAATACTTAACGTCATTTTTGACAAGATGGAATATAAATTCATAAATTCTTAAAACGAAGCTTTTTTCAGAAAAATTTCATTTTAAGAATTTATAAATTTATATTTCATCTTGTCAAAAATGACGTTAAGTATTTTCTATTATTTGAAGATTCAACTTGATCGATAACTTTCATTTCTGACTTTACAAACTTTGGAATGGCATTTACACTGATTGATGGTAATTAGTTCTGATGATAATACAGATCCCTTTAATTACAGGTTTTTTTTTCGGCTAACAAAAAAAAAATAATGACGCTGGGTGATTCGAGATTGTGAAAAATTGTTTTGTGCTCGGCTGCATTAGAAATTCAGTTTTTTCCTTTGTGCGCCATGGGCGGAAAATCGCCGTGTGTGGCCTGGGGCCGAAAAAAGTTGAAGAAGTGCGCTTTAGGTTAAAGAAAATTAAAAAAGCTCTTTGTTCTCCACTCGTCTCGCAAGCCCTCGAAATACGAATTCGAGAGAAAAATTGTTTTTGGATTTAACGTACATTTTTATAAAATATCAGCAAATACTTTACTCATCAAAAATCGCGTCTATAGTCAAAATTTTAGTTCCAATATCACTCCTTCAAGATGTATCAGAGGTTTTTTCATAACTGAATTTTTTTTTTACTAAAAATTTATCATGCAAAAACTATGCGCGTTCAGCCCCAGTCTCCCCAACTTGATTTTCAAGTTATTATTCTTACAGTTTAGATTAAAATGACGAATTTTGAAGAGGGTAATGCAAAATTTGAAAATTATTAATTTTGAACAGAATTTTTAATATAATAGAATTTTATTTTCAGCACTTCTAATTTGACTTTTTGGATGCTAAAAGTTGTCATACAGAAATAATTTAGTTTTCAACGTTTTTAGAATAATTAAACTTCTAAGATTCACAATATTTTAAATTATTTAATTTGGACAGAAGTCTCAATTTTAAAGTGAAATTCTAAAATATTTTATTTTTTGACATCTCGAAATAAAAGTTATTCAGCTTCAAAAGTTTACATACGCAAATATTTTTTAAGAGTCCTAATTATTCAGTATGTTTTGGGCAGTTACTATCGTCTGCAACTATTTCTGACAATCAAAGGAATACTGTCCTTAAAATTAAACAATTAAAAACCCTTTAAATTTTGGAAACCATACTAAAATTCTTGAAATTTTATAAAATTCCTTTTGATGTCCCTTGAAATGTTATAAAATCACTTCAAATAATTAAACGTTAAAGCTTAATAAATATCTAATATTTCCTGAAATCTTGAAAAATGTATTAAAATAAATTTAGAGCTTTTAAAATTCTTTAAAGTCATTGAACCGCTCGGAAATATTTTAAAGTATCCTAAAACCTTGGAAATACCCTGAAATCTTTAAAATACATTGAAATGACTTCAAATTTTTTTAAACTAATGAAAGCTGATTGAAATCTTTAAAAATATTTCAAAATCTTTAGAATTTTTTTAAATCTTTGGAAGTTCATCAAGTCTTATAAATAAATTCTTTAAAATCCATTTAAAAATCCAATAAACGGAATGCTTCTTAGGAATCTTTTAAAATAGGCTAAAATATTTAAGATCCTTGGAATTCACTTAAAATTCTTAAAATTTAATCTAAATTTCTTGAACTCTTTAAAAATATCCTAAAATTGATAAAATTCTGAAAAAAATTTTTTTTAAATATTTTGAAATATTTCGATAAATAAATTCTTCAAATCTGTTGAAAAATACTTGGAATCTTTTAAAATATCCGAAAATCTATAACAATGTTTTAAATTCTTTGAAATCCTCTCAATTCTCGTGAATGAATTCTTTGAAATCCATGTTAAAAATCCTTAAAACCGCATGCAATTTTTTAAAACCCGTTAAAATCAGTAATTAAAATCCTTGGGAATTTCTTCAATATTGTTAAATCTCTTTCATTTTGTTTTCGGGTCCTTGGAAATACCGTAAAATACTTAAATTCGTTTAAAATGTTTTGAAATACATTCACATTTTTTAAGTTCTCGAAAATCCCTTGGAATCTATTAAAATACCATAAAATATTTAAAATCTCTTGAAATCCTTTGAAATTCTTACAATATATGGAAAATTCCTTGGAATATTTGAAAATATCCTAAACTCTTTAAACTCTTTGTAAATACCTTGGAATATTAAATATATTTCAAATATTTTACGTTCTTTTAAATCCCCTCCAATTCTGTGAATAAATTGTTTGAAATCCATTTAAAAATTCATTAAAATCACATGCAATTTTCTTAAATTTCTTTAAATGATTAAAATCCTTGGAAACTCCTCTAAATTTTTTTAATGTCTTGAAAATTCCTGGGAATCCTTTAAAATATCCTATAATATCGAAAATCCTCGGAAAATTTTGAAATCCTTTGGTATTTCTTAAATCTCTTAAAAATTCATTAGGATCTTTTAAAATACCCAAAAATTTAAAAAAATCCTTTTGCAATCCTTGAGATCCCTTGAAATATTTGAGGTCCTGAGAAATTTTCCAAATTCCTTACTGCAAGCATTTAAAATCATTAAAAATTACCGAAACTCTCAAAAACCTTTTAAAATCCCTTGATATTTTTTTAAATCAGTTGAAAATTGTTAAAGCTCATGAAAATTACTTGAAATCCTTGGGAATACCCAAAAATATTTCAAAACTTTCGAAATGTTTTGGAATACATTTAACTTTTTGTAAGGAATTGAAAATTCCTTGGAATACTTGAAACTAACCTAAAATACTTCAATACTTTTTGAATTTTTTTGAATTCCTTTTAATTATTTAAACTCTTGAAAATTCCTTGTAATGATTTAAAATACCCTAAAATGTTAAAAAAACTTTTAAAATCCTTATAAATTGTTTAAAGCTTTTGAAAATTTCTTGGAATCTTATAAAATACCCTAAAACCATTAAAACCCTTTAAAACCCCTTCAAATTAAAAATTTTTTAAAAACATCTTAAAATCATTTAAACCATTGGATGTTCCTTAACAATTTTTTGAATGTCTTAAAAAATCCTTGGAATGCATTCAAATACCCTAAAATATTTTTAAACTTTTGAAAATTTATGAAATCCCTTTAAATTATTTCAAGCTTTTGAAAATTTCTTGGAATCCTTCAAAATATTGTAAAACATTTAAAAACTTCGAAATGCCATTACATTTTTAAAAGCTCCTGAAAATTCCTTGGACTCATATAAAATACACTAAAATCTCCAAAACCCTTTGAAATCCCTTTAAAATTTTGAATATGTTAAAATACTCTGAAATCATTCAAATCCTTTTATATTAAAAAATTTAATGTCTTGAAAATTCCTTGGAATCCTTTCAAATACTCTAAAATGTTTCAAATCTCTTGAAATTGGTTGAAATCCCTTAAAATTGGTTAAATCTCTAGAACATTCCTTGGAATCCTGAGAAATACCCTAAAATATTTGAAAATCTATAAAATATTTTGTAATCCCTTCAAATTCTTAAAATCGTATTACAAATTGAGAATTCCTTCGAATGTTTAAAACAATCCTATTATCTACAATTTTTTGTAAATCTTTGGGAATCCCTTGATATATTTGAAAATTTCTTTAATTAAATGCTTTAAATTCTATTTTCAAATCTTTAAAACTGCATGCAATTTTTGAAAATCCTTTAACAATATTAAAATCGCTAGAAATCCTTTAAATCTTTTTAACTCTTGAGAATCATTGGGAATCCTTGGAAATACCTTGAAATGTTTCACATCCTTCATGTTTTTAATTTCTATAAATTTTGTGAAGGTTTTGAAAATTCCTCCGGATTGCAAAAGATTTTTCTTAGCAAGTCTTAAAATTTTTTGAATCTATTGAATTTTGTTTGGAATGTTTTAAAATATCATAAAATTCTTTATATTGAATTTTTTGAAAATTCCTCAATTCTTGTAAATAAGTTTTTTGAAATTCATTAAAAAATCATTAAAACAAATCCAAGTCTTTTGAATCCCTTAACATCATTAAAATCCTTGAAAATTACTTCAAAGTTTTTATATCGTTTGAAAATTTCTTGGAATCCTTGCCCAGACTTAAATTTAGGTTTGTAAAATTTTATTGCTAATAAGAAAATTATAGCGCTTATCATATTTAATAATATTTTACATTTCACATTTTTTTTACAAATTTTAATTTATTTTAGAGTAAAAGATCTTTGCTTGGATGTAGAAGTTCACATGTTTATAAGAAGAAGTATCAACTGTATTAAAATGCTAAATATGATTTTTTGGAAAATAATAACAAACAATAAGGTTTTAAGTATTATTTATTATCAAAAATTTAAATCAAAATATGTAAACAAATTTCATAATTATTTCAATTCAACGCAGTTTATTAAAGCACTTGAGATGCAAGACCGAATTTTGAACAAATTAGGTTGTCAATTAAATTATAAGTTAAGTTCGATCAAAATTGCTATTTGCGTTCGATCGTATTTTGTTATAACGTTTTCGCTCACTTTACACGAATTTATTTATTATGGGGCTAAGTAAGTAGTACAATATTGAATTAACTATTGTTTCATGATTAATTTAATATTTAATTGATTGATTGATTATTATAAATTATCATGTTAACAGCATCAGTATGCTGTTTGACTGGTTGACCTGGTGGTTTCCACTAATTGTCCATAAAATAAGTATTTGTTTATATTTATGTTCTCCTTGGTTAATTGTTGTTAGATTGAATGCTATAAATAAAAAACTCGAATTTATTGTAAAATCTTCTTTTTCAATTTCACTGCGGGTAATGACACTAAAAAGTACATCTTCTAATATGATATTTAACTGCCCATCTTTTTTTCCGGAATCCAAAATTTTTGTAGTTTTTGTTATTTTCTAAATTAACTCGAAAATCCCGTTTTTTTTAGAAAATATTTTTTTTGTCTTTTTAGACTTCAATTCGCCATAAATTTTTTCGGAATATTTAAATGAAATTTATAGAAAATATTTTTTATAATGTTTTAAGACTTGTAGAGTAAATAAATAATCAAGATTTTTGTTTAAACAAAAGTCGTTAATTATTATCTTACCGTATATTTAGAGTGGTCCAAAAATGAATTGGGAAAATCTTTTGTCAAATTTTCACGCATATTGCCTCCAAATTTATTTAAGTTTACAAAAAGTGGGTTTTTAAAAATATTTTTTTATTTAGAGATATTACTTTCTACTGATAATTAAAAGTTTAAATGAATTTGTTCAAAGAATTCGTTATTGTTTGTAAATATCTTCTCCTATAATAATGCTGGAAAGTCACAGGTTTTTCTGCAACTTTCAGCTTTTTTTACTTTCTTATTAGAAACAAATAATAAATATTAACATTAATAAGTATTTGATGAAAAAAGCTTTAAGTAACTACTCCAAGGAAAATTTACATTTAATTTGATCCACACAGAAAATATGAAGAATATTTTATGTATCTATTTTATTTCAGAAAAATGTATTCACGAAAAAGGAAGAGATTATTTAAAAAATGGTCCTCATTAATGTTCATTTATTATTTTGTTACTAAGTGAACAGCCTTTCTAGCATTATCCTAAGAGAATATTTTTATAAATAATAATACACTGTTCAAACAATTATTTCTGTTAAATTGGATTAATCGTTCTAACTAAAAATTTGAAACCCAGTTGAAAAATTCGAAAAAAATCTCATTGGTCGAACACCCACCGTATTCACTAGATTTAGCCCCCAGTGACTTTTTCTTATTTCCAAACTTGAAAAAATGGCTCGGTGGACAGAGATTTCCAGACAACGAAGACATCATTGCCTCTGTAAGTGCTTATTTTGAGGAACTTCCGAAAACGCACTTTTCTGAAGGATTAAAAAAACTTGAAAAGCGATTGACCATGTGTATAGAGCTCCAAGGAGATTATGTTGAAAAATAAAAAAAAATTTACCCAAAAAAAATTGTTTTTATACTTCATTCTAAGGACTTATTGAACTACCCTCGTACAAAGAGTCGATATCAGTGATCAAAACCATTACAATTGACATTAAATTGTTTCAATACTATTTTTATTATTATTATAATTATAAAAGGTTTTTAAAGAAATGTTCTGTTTGCATTTTTCAGTCATCTTTTACAGTGAAACTAATACACAAAATAAAACTGTTTGAAAACAATAACGCTATTTCTGACATGGTATATAATTTTTTATACTTTTTAGAAAATTTCTAACATAATTGTAAATTTGTAAAATAATTGAATTACAATTTTTTTAGATTGAAATATTTTCCATCCAAATGTTCCACCAGAAACTGACTTTTTCAGTGGGTGGTTTTTTTACTTTGGATCCCTCTCTTTTATAGTCGGTAATATAAAAATTATAAAAAATGTTCTTTACATTGTTTATTTTTAAGAAATATTTTCAGGAGAATAAAAACTCATTTTTTCAATCAAAGAATATTTTTTATTTGTAATATATTCTAATAATATAAAATTATTATAAACTTTTATCAATCATTTTCTCATAGATTACTGTGGTTATAACTTCGTACTTGATTATTTTAATTCAATTTGGTTGTATGAACCACCGTATGGACGTATGGATCTACCCAATTACATATTGTTCTTCTACAATTATGTAAAAATATTTGTATTTGCCAGTAGATGCGAATTTGAATTGTTTAATAAAAAAACTTTAGTCAAATGTTTGAATGTTGATTAAAAAACAATTACAAATCATAGTTGTAAAAATAATTTTATTCCCAAAGAAAAGGCTGGGAATGTTTGATTATTGTTTTAGGTTTTATTTTTATATAATTAAAAACCAAAAAATTAATGCTATCAGGCCTTTTTTGGAATTTGTTGAGATTTTGCAAAATATCCCTTGTGAAAACGTTTATTTGGAATTAAACAAGTAAATTACAAAATAAAGTACAATAATTTGTATATTTAATTGTTAAATAAAGTTTTTAATAATCGATAAATCAATCAGGCGGCTTAATAATAATCAGTCTCAGAATGACCGCAAATCTTCTTTTCCAAAATTTCCTGACTAAAATTTTTAAGGTAGAATCTTTTATAAATGATATAAAAAAAATTATATTCAGAAATTCAAATTTATTATTCCCAGGTCTACCATGTCCTAATAATGTGATAATTGCTCCTTTGAATTAGGAATAATTAAAATGAATTCGACTTATAAGTCTGAAAAACAATTCAAGTAGAATTCAAGAGAATTCAGGTGAATTGGAAAAGAATGTTAAAATCCAAAAAATTCTATTGATGCAAGTAAAATTTGATAAAATTTAGAAGAATCTAAGTAGAATGAAAATAATTTAATAAAAAGCAAGGCGAATAACAAAAATTCAAGTGTATTGAAAAAAATTAAAATATATGTAAAAAATGCATAATTTTTATCTACACATCTTTTCACCCATCTTGTACAGTTTGACCGCAAAATGTAATTTTCGATTTTCCATTATTTTTTGATCCTGTCAAAATTTAAATTTTCAATATTTCAAGACTTTTTTTCATATCGTGCGTTATTTGATTTAAAATGCTCATTTTCGTGTGTTTTTTGGAATTTTGTAAATTCTCTAATTTTGGTAATTTTCGGTTTTATCAAAAAAAGTAATCGGGATAAATTGTTTGTCTTTTTGAGTACTATAAATAATTGTACAGAAAATTCTTTAATCTTGAAAACAAGTGGTCTCAACAATTTTCAAAATACACTCACTTTTTTTGTTTTTATCCAAAATGGCTGGCAAACGAACATGACCTTTAGTTTAGGACATTAAAAGAGTGTACGAAGGGCCAATACAATCTGTCAATTTTTTCGAAAGTTATCGTGCTAACAAATTAAAAATCTACAGACAGACAAATTCGTAAAAACCTGTTTTTTGATTAAGGGGGTCTCAAAACGTGGAAATTGGACAAAAACGGGGGGAGGGGGGTCAAATTTTACACAAATCTAATACCTTCTCTGATAGGAATTTAAAAAATTTATTTTCATTAAAAAACTAATTTTCAATCAAAGAAATTAATTTTCAAACGAAATTTTGAATTTTTAAAGAAATTTTCAATTAACGAAATGATTTTTCAACCAAGGAGGTAAATTAGACAGCAAGAAAATTAATATAACTAAATAATTCATTTTTAAACCAAAGAAAATAGATGTTAAACTAAACATAAAATAGTTCTGTTGTTAGTTTAAAAAAAATGTATTTCGAACCAAAAATCGAATTATTAAACAATTCCTAAATCAAAAAGTGAGAAATAAGAAATTTGTAGATATTTTTGGGGTGCATAATTTTTGTCTCATTATATATTTTCGTATTTTGCATAGTTTTATCGCAAAATGGAGTTTTTGATTTTTCATATTTTTTTTTCATTTCTAAATTTGAATTTTCGATTTTCCACAGAAATTCAAAAAGTTGTTGCGATAATCTCGTAGGGTGTTTAAAATGGAACATTTTTCTTTCTTCACATTTTTTTCGTACTTTACGTTGTTTGCCCTAAAATGATCATTTTCATTTTTTTTGGATTTGGAAAATCCAAATCCAAAATCCAAAAAAAAATCGAAATTTTGAGTGCTATAAGGGGCCGCACATAGAATTGTCAAATTCTGAAAAAATTTCTTAGCAATTTTCAAAATGCTCCAACTTTTTGAGTTTGTATCCAAAATAGCTGGATAAAGAACTTAAACTTTAGGCTCAGATTCTTTAAGAGTGTGCCAAAGGCCAATCTAATAGATTCATTTTTTCAACATTTATTATGGAAACAGGCAGATAGACAGACATGCAGACAGGCACATTTGGAAAAACCTGTTTTTCGGATTCTTGGGGTCTCAAAACGTAGTAATTTAACAAAAGTAGGGGGGGGGGGGGTAAATTTTAAACAAATCTAATACCTTCTCTGATGAGAATGTCAAAATTAAAAAATATCCATTGAATTTAGTAGAATTGAGTGAATTTAGAAGAATTCAAGTGAATTAAAAAAGATCAAGAGAATTCCGAAAAATAAAAGGAATAAAAGGAGTTCAGGATAAATTAGTAAGAAATCAGAGATTCTGATATTTCCGGAAGTTCTGGAAACTTCATTAAAGTACCTTAAAGAGCTTTTGAAATCTCTTAAAATCATTGAAATTGAGGAAATCTTATAAAACCATTCTAATCAATGAAACATTACTTGGAATCTTTCAAATGTACCAAAAATATTTTAAATCTCCTGAAATTTTTTGAAAACTTTTGAAATGGTTTGAAATATTTTGAAATTCATTGAAATATTTTCGAATCCCTTGAAAATTTGTAAATCTCTAAAAAATTCCTTGGCAGCTTTAAAAATGCCCTAAAATCTGTAAGATCCTTTAGAACATCATTAGTTTATTGAAATCTATTAAAAATTCCTTGAAATCTTTTACAACTCCCTTCAATATTTCAAATTTTTTTAATCTTTTGAAATCCCTCGCATTTTTTTAATTACTTGAGATTTGTTAAAATTTTTCGGAAGTTTAAAAAACCTAAAACCTTTAAAATCCGTTGAAATATCTTGAAATTATTAAAATTTATTGGCATTATTTTTAAATTCCCTAAGATATTTCAGATTCTTTTAGTTCTTTTTAAATTCCTTGAAATATTTCGAATTTCCTTGAAACTTTTTATAAACTCTTAAAATTCCTTCGAAGTTTTGAAAATGCCTAAAATTTTTAAATCTTTTTGAACAGCTGTAAATGATTTAAATCTATTAAAAATTCCTTTTCATCATTCAAAATACTCTAAAATATTTTTAATCACTTAGAATAACTTTAAATGATTAAAAACTAAAAAAAATCCTTCCCATCACTCAGAATAAACTAATGGTTTTCAAATGAGTTGAGATTCCTGTAAATTACTGAAATCAATTGAAAATTCCTTAGTGGCTTTTAAAATACCCTAAAATATGTTAAATTCTTTTAAGTTTTTTGAAATCCCTTTAAGATCTTTTAAAATTCTTGGAAAATTTTTGAAATTCCTTGCAAGTTTAAAAAATAACCTATAATCTTTCAAATCCTTGATAAAACCTTCAAATTCTTAAAATCTGTTAAAAATTGTATGGCATTATTCAAAATGCCCTAGTATATTTAAAAACATTCAATATCCTAGTATATTATTGAAACAAATCGAAAATTCCTTGGAGTCTTTGGAAATTCTATATAAAATAATATTTTTAAATCTCTTAAAACTTTTAAAGGATTTTGAAAATTATTTTAAAGTTTTAAAAATACCCTGAAAGCAACCGAACATCATTCGAAAGTTCTGTGGTTTAATTTCCATCAAAGAGAATTGAGAAGATCTTTTTTATTAAATTTAATTACCTAAAAGTTTTTTTAAACTTATTTTTCATCTAGTCAGAAATGACATTAAGTGTTTCATATTATTTGAAGAGTTAACTTGATCGATAGGTTTGATTTTTATTTTCACAGATTGTGGAATCACATCTGCACTGGTCGATAGTAACTAACTCTGATGATAATACAGATTCCTTTAAATCACGAAGTGAGATCTTTTTTCAGAAAAATTTAATTTAATCATTTGAAATACCCTGATACATTTCAAATTATTTGAGATCCCTTTTAATTACTCAAATTAATATCATATTCCTTGAAGTGTTTTAGAATACCCTAAAATATTTCAAACCCTTTTGAATATTTTGAAATCACTCCAAATTCTTTTAAGTTCTAGAAAATTTCCTGAAAGGTTTAAAAATACCCTAAAATCGTAAAATATCTTTGAAAAACCCTCAAATTATTTAAATTTATTAACAATTTTGTGGCATCATTAAAAATACCCTAATATATTTCAAATCATTTGAAATCCCTTTAAATTAATAAAATCGATTGAAAATTCTTTAGAATCTCTTAAAATTTTCTAGAATGTTCCAAATCCTTTAGAATTTTTCGAAAACCCTTAAAAGTTTTAAAAGTTTTAGAAAATTCGTTGGTAGTCTTGAAAAATACCCTAAAATCTGGAAAATCCTTGGAAAACTTTTCAAATTATTAAAATTTGTTAAAAATTCCTTGGCATTACTTAAAATATCATAAAATACTTAAAAACATTTAAAATCCCATTAAATTATTGAAATTGATTAAAAATTCTTTGGTATATTTTAGAAATGCCATAAAATATAAAAAATTCTTTACAATATTTTGAAATCCCTTTCATTTTTTTATAAGTTCTTAAAAATTCTTTAAAAGTTTAAAAAATCGGTGGTATCTTATATGGGGGGGGGGGGCAATTAAAAAAGTACCTTGCATAATTTTGGTATGAGCCCTATTTTTATTTATTTATTATTACTTCTTAAATTTATGATTATTAATTTTACTATTATTAATAATATTACTAAATGCTACTAATATTATTCGAAAAATAAAAGTAATACTTTTACAATTGCTATTAAAGTAACATACATTTTTCACATTTAATGTACTATATCTTTTTACAATAATTTCTCTTTAACTTTTGATTTTTTCATGATTTGCATTTTTGAAAATATCGATTTTACAAAATATTAAAAAATATTAAATAATAATTTTTGTTTATTTATAGTTTTACTAATTACTTATTTAGCCGCTCATAGCATCTAAGTGCTATTAGTAATTATTGCTATCTTTTTTTTCTTCATCAGTTGATTGCTATTAATTATTACAATATAACGCAAAAACAGAGTGCATTATTGTTTATAAAAAGTATGCATTAAAAAGATCGAAATTTTTCCTGGATACGGAAAAATTATAATTGTGAAAAGACAACTAGTAGTTGCAATGTTTATTTGCGTTTAAAAGATAAAGAGTATTTTATTTTTATACTGTTAATTTAAAATTAAAAAAATGACATTCCGAAATGCGTTCTGCCAGTTATGGAAATTAAGTAAGTTACATAATATGACATTTATTGATTCATTGATAGGAATAATTTTATTTTCAGTTAAAAATTCAGAATAAATATGTAAAATTATTAAATAATAAGGGGGCGTCCACATATTGCATGATGCTACAATGGCGTTTAGGCGGTGTACAGTTCCAACTGAGTGAAAATGCAACTATTTCATTTCTGGTTGCAAATTGATATTTCAAATTAAGAATTCTTTCTTTTTGGTTGACAATTCTTCTTTTTTGGCACAAAATTAATTTTTTTGGTTGCAAATTTATTCATTTTGGTTTAAAATGAAAGTGCTTTGTTGAAAATGATACTGTTTTGGTTGATGACTCAACTACTAAAAAGACAACAGTCTTTTTTGGTCGAATAAAAATATTTCTGATTTAAAATTAAAATAATTTCTTATTGAAATATTAACTATTATATATTCCTTTAAGAATTCAAATTCTTGTTGAAAAACCATCTACCTGGTTTAAAGTTGAACTACTTAGTAAAGAATTAATTTTTCGTTTGTTGAAGATTCATAAATTTAGTTATAAATTGAACTACCTTGGTAGAAAATAAAACCATTTGGTTAAAAATTAAATTACTTATTTGAAAATTTAACTATTTTGTCTGAAATTGTTTTTTTTTTTGTACAATTATTTCTTTTTATCTGAAAATGTAGCTATTTTTTGATATTCAAAATACGAAAACACTATAGCATTTCTTTGCGTCCGTGAGACGCAAAGATTGACCTATTTTTGAACCTTTTATGACCCACGACTATAGATTTATGAATTAAAAAAAAATGAATTAATCTTTTTGTATTAAAATTGATCTTTTTTAGTTTAAATTCAAATTTTTGGTTGAGAATTCTTGAATTTTGTTAAAAATTCGTTCTTTTTTGGTAGAAAACTAATCTTTTTGTTTAAAAATTTATCTTTTTTAGTACAAAATTCAACTTTTTGGTTCAGAATTCTTGAATATTAGTAAAAACTCATATTCTTTTAGTAAATAAATATTTTTGTTCAGAAATTTTTTTTTTAGTTGAAAATTCGAACTTTTGGTTCTGAATTCTTTAATTTTGTAAAAAAATTAGTCTTTTTTGTAATTAATTAATATTTTTGTCGAAATCTATCTTTTTAGTGGAAAATTGAACTATTTAATTGGGAATTCTGGAATTTTATTCAAAATTCGTCTTTTTTGTTAGTAAAATATTCTTTTTGTTTGAAAATTCAACTTTTTGGTTGAAAATTCTCTCGTTTTGTTGAAAATTTTTTTTTAGTAACGAATTAATCTTTTTCGTATAAAAAATTCATCTATTTTAGTTTGAAATTAAACTTTTTGCGTAAGAATTCTTGAATTTCGTTAAACATTCTTTTTTTCGGTAGAAAATTAATATTTTTGTTTTAAAATTGATATTTTTGGTAAAAAGTTCTAACTTTTGGTTAAGAACTCCTGAATTTGATCAAAAGTTCTTTTTTTTTGTATGAAATAATATTTTTGTTTCAAAATTCATCTTTTTGGTCCAATATTTAAAAACTAGTTTTCATGGTTAAACTACTTTTTTACAAACTAAATAAATTTCTTTCTTTCTTAAAAATTCAGCTTTTTGGTTGAGAAATCCTGAACTTTGTTGAAAATTACTCTTTTTTGGTAGAAAATTAATCTTTTGGTTGAATAATTGATCTGAACTGTTTTGTTAAAAATGCCTTTTTTGGTTGTAAAATTACTTTCCTAATTGAAAATTTATCTATTCCATTTTTTGTCGAAAATGGTCGAAAAGTTCAGTTGAAAAATCAACTTTTGGGTTTAAAATTCGTCGATTTTGTTGGAAGTTAGTCTTTTTTGGTATAAAATAAACTTTTTTTTATCAAAATTAATGAATAAATGAATAATTAATTTTTTTAAATCAACTGTTTAGAAGATTTTTTTTTTTATAAAAAAAATTTAATTGAAAGTTCAACTATTTCATTTTTTGTTATAAATAAGCCCTCCGCAGTTTACAAATTCAATAATACCAAGATTAACCGACACATGAAATTCAATTAGGCACGCACATTTTATAACTTACTCTGAAAATCACTTTTTTATTTTAATTGTTGATTCTTTTGTATTTTTCTTGAAAATTCAACATTATGTAACATCAAAAAGCGAAGAGTTTTCGTATTTCGTTACGGTCTTTTATGTGTGTGAGAGAGGGGTGAATATTTTGACCCGATTACCTAACATTCTGAATTTTTGAATTTTCCGCAACATCAAATTTGTAAATAAAATTTTTTGAATAAATAATTGTTATTCATCGTGAAATTTATTTCGAAATGCTTCCAAACATTATTATGTTCATAACACTTCACTGGCACATTGTAATATGTAAACTTTTTTACATTTTTAAAGTAAATGAAAAAATTTAATTACGGGCAAAAACTTATTTTGAAGAATTCGAAAAAAGTTAGAATCTTTCAGACAATTTTTTTGATTTTTGAGGTTGTAAACATTTTTTGGTAAATTAAATTTTGCAGAGTTCCAAGAGAATAAAAAAAAGTTCATGAGAAAATTTTTGTTTAGTTTATTTTGATATAAAAAATGTACTTTCAAAGAGTAAGTTTAAGAGATATTCAGAAATTTTGAAACGATTCAAAAATAATAAAAAGTTGTCAAGCTTTTTCAAGAATTTTGTAAGGTTTTACCAAAATAAACATTCTATTTAGGTTTCTAAGAAAAATTACAATAATTTTTAATGTCGTAAAATTAATTTTAAGAGATTATTTAAAAACATTTAGAAAATTGTGAAAGAGAAGAATCTGACAGATTTTATAGGCAATTTTTTTACTTTCGTAGAATATAAAAAAAATCAAGAAGAATTTAAATAATTTTTGAAAATTCGAAGGTTAACAAGGTCTAACAATATTAAAAAAAAAGAATTTTCCAAATATTTGTGTGAAATTTTTAAATTATTTTTTATTCTGAAAAATGAACTTTAAGAGAAAATGAAAAAAGTTTGTAAACATAAAATCAAACGATTTCCTAAAGTTTGAAAAGTAGTTAAGAAGATTTCAAAGTAAAATGTTTCAATTCGGGAAGATTGAAAATTTAAAAAAAATTTAATAATCGAGTAAATTCAATAAATATTTAGAAGAATTGAAGAGATTCAAAAAGAATGTTAAACTTGAGAAGATTTTTAGAAATGTAGATTTTTAAAGGCTTAAAAAATACATTTTTTGTCGTTTAAAAGAGTAAAAGAGTTTAAAAAGTTTTAAAAGAGTTAAGAGAGTCAGTTAGAAATATTTTCAGAAATTTAAGTTTTTAAATCGATAAGAGATATTTAAATACTTGAGAACATTTCTGAAAATGTATCGAATATTTCTTGATTTCTTGCAAACTTTTAAAAGTGGTAAACATCTTTTAAAAATATTCGAATTTTTCTTAATATTTTGTAAAATCCTATAAAAAAATTCTTTAAAATCTTCTAGAATCTTTTCTACACATTTGAAATATTCAAAAATCTTATTTTAATTTTCTTAAGAATCTTATAAAAATTATATTTATATAAATTAAAAAACAAACTGATAATACTTATTTCCTTGTTTTTAATTTTCAGAACTTAATGTACATTCTAATTAAAGTGTTCAAAAGTTTTTAAGAAATTAATAGCTATTTGCAATTTTTATTATGAATAATATTTTAGATTACTTATGGTATTGAAAAAAAAGTTTTAAATTAGTGATTTTCAAGCAGTACTTATACATTAGGTAACTTCGATAGCTGTATGGTTAAAAATTTATTTATTTATTTATAGACAATATATAGGTAATAATTTGTAATCTTAAAAAAAAATTATTTAGAAAACGTCTTATGTTTTTAAACATAATATAGGAAATGTTACATAAAAGCGGGGGGGGGGGTCCAAGAATAAGTTACGGTTTGTTAAATGGGGGGGGGGTATGAAGGACGAAAAAAAATTACGTAATATGTGAACGCGCCCTAAGTGCTGTTAGTGATTATTGTTATCTTACTTTTCTTCGTCAGTTGATTACTATTGATCATTAAAACGTAACATAAAAACAAGTTACATTATTATATGAAATGTTTCCTGGATAAATATGAAAAATAATGATCGTATAACTAGAGCTTGCAAGGTTTAAAGTAACTGAAAATTATGAGAGCATTTTATTTTTATATTGTTAATTAAGAACTAAAAAAAAGACATTCCGAAATGCGTTCTACTACTTTTGGAAATTTAATAAGTTACAAAATATGATCTTTCTTTATTTATTGGAATCATTTTTTGTTTTGGTAACAAATATAATTAAATAAGACCACTAAATAATAATTAAATTATATAAATAATACATTTTGTTATGTATTTTATATTTACAAGAAGAAATAGAAGAGCAGGATATATATTCAGTTTTAGAATCTGTGAATTGGATTTGGCGTGGAACTGGTACTTTCATAGTTGTACCAAAAGGTCCAATTGGATACAGAAAATTCGTGATCAACAAATTTCTCGTGATATACAATTTTTTATTGCTATTTTTGTTTATACTTTCGTGCATTTTCTTGTCATACAACCAGGAAAGGGTAGAGACGTGAGAAACTAAAGTTAAATAATTTAAGTAAATTGATTTCAGGCTTGTGTATAATAAATACTAATTTGCCTCTTATTCTAATTTACAATCAGTATGTCTGGTCTTGGGGTTGATCTACAAGCCCTGTGGCTTGTAAGAATAAGTCTAAACTGGACAAGTATCTTTGATGTCATTTTTTGGAAAATGATACTAAACAATAAGGTAATTAACTGTGGTTTATTATTCACGTAGTAAATTTGTTTTTTATATTTATTTATAAAGGAAATAAATTTGAAGAATATTAAAATGCCTTTATTGGCTCTCATAGAATTTTAATTTAATTTTGGAATTTTTATTTTCACTTTAATTTAATTCACTTTAATTAATTTTAATTTTAATTTTAATTTTAATTTTAATTTTAATTTTAATTTTTAATTCTATTTTAATTTTTATTTTAACGGCTTCCAGTAATATGTAACTTTTATATAAATATAATATTTTATCCCAGAACAAAGAGAAAGCAAAATAATAAATGAGTAATCAGCGATTTTATCTTGCGAAAAGATTTTCTTAACAAAAATGTTTTTTTTTTATCATTGACCGATTCTGAAGATTTTTATAGTTTAAGATCGTAAAATTTTGCAGATCTTTTAATAATACGTCTATTTTGAAGATTTGCAATGTCAAAATTTAAATATTTTTAAAACAAAAAGTGAAATTTTAATTATAAATTTTTCAAATTGTAAAAATTTCGAGTTCATACCATCAAAATTACAAAACTTTTATTTTTTTTAAAGTTTAAACCGACATCTTTTTTAAATTTAAATGTTAGTAATTAAGAACTCTTCAACTTTGAAGATCTGCAATTCAAAGTTCTACAATTCAACAGTTACAATTCTTTAATTTGGAAGTTTTTTAAAATGAAAGGTTGAGTTTTCAATTATAAATCATCCTTGTAAAATTTTAATTTTTCGAAATGAAAAACTCTTTAATTTTAAAGAATTGCAATTAAAAGTTCTACAATTTTAAAAGTTAACTTGAAAATTCTTTGGTTTTAAAGATATATGAATAAAAAATCTTAAACTTTGATGTCCTTGAATATTAAAAGTCTAATTTTTAAATATAAATCTTCAAAATTGAAGACATTTTGAATTAAATTCTTACTTGTTAAAATTTAAATTGACATAATTTTCAACTGTAAATTAAAATAATTACTAATTCTTTATTTTTTTTAATTTACAATTTAAAACTGAAACATTTTTAAGATTCACAATTAAAAATTCTTCAATTTCAAAATAAACAAGATTAATAAATGAAACTTCCAAAATTTTAATGATTCGGATGGTCAAAAGTCAAGTTTTCAATTCTAATTAATCCAAACTGAAGACATTTCGACTTAAAATCATCAATATTACAGAATTTTTAATTGTAAAACTTCAAACCTGCACAATCTGCAATTGACAATTTTGCTCAGGCAAATAAAAATCTTCAATTTTAAAGATTTTCAACTCAAAGTTCTAACATTTTCAAGAGTTGAAATTGAAATCTCTACAATTTTGATGATTTAGAAATAAAAGTTTTGATGATTTTTAAGCTCAAAAGTCAAATTTTCAATTCAAAATCATTCAATTTAAAGAAATTTCGAATTCAAATCGTCAAAACTACAGAATTTTTAATTGTAAAAGTTCAAACTTATATAATTTTTAATTGTGAATTAAAGAAATTAAAACACGTTCAACTTTAATCATTTACAATGTGGCGAATAAACCAACAAATTTGTAAATGTTGAGATATGATATAATTTTTAAGAAATTGTCAGTGTGAAACATTAAAAATAAACAATGAGATTGTTTTAAGTAAACACTTTTTAAATTATAATTTAAATTATTTTAAGTCATTTCAAATATGATAATTGTTAAATTATTATTTATTCATAAAAATGTTAAACTTTCACTCACAAACTAATTTTTTTAAATAGGTCAATTAAATTAAAAAGTTCAAAGTCAAAATTAAGCACTTTCCAATTTTAACCATTCAAGGTTTTCCATTTTAAACAATTGATAATTTAAATTTCAAATTCAAATATTCAAAATTGTTTTTGAAGTGAAACTTCTTTTGGGACGGGAGTAATCGCGTCTCCCTTTTGTGCGGCTATTCGCAATTGATCTAAAGACTCCTCTTCTATATCCCCACTGCTGCCACGCTTACCAGAGTATTAAATTATCCCCCCTCCTCTCTCTTGCTCACTCTCTCTCTCTCTCTCTCTCTCTCTCTCTCTCTGGACTCTCTTACTATGAGATCTCCCCACTACTCCGCCACTCTACTGTGTGGCGCCCCTGCCACACACATTTTTTTTAATTAGAAAATTTCAAATTAATTGGTTAAAAATGGAATATTTTAGACTGAAACAATATTTGAAAAGTTTTTAATATCATGACTTCAAAAGTTGTTCTATCTACCTAGTGATGTTTTCCCCTAGAATTTAAAATGTAAATTCGAATTCCTATTTTTAAATACTTCAATTTTAAAGCTTCCAAATTTTACAGTTCATAGAAACAGTTGATTCCCTCGCAAAGCAGGATAAAGTGTTGAACCAATTGGGCTGTCGATTAAATTATAAGTCAAATTCTACAAAAATTAAAATATTCGTAAGGTCCTATTTGAGCACGTATTTATTAATTAGTTGCTATGGACTCCTTTATGGACTTGAGTAGGTATCTAAATATTTTTATGATTATTTATTTTTATTTAGTTAACTATTTCTACAATGACAAAATTAATACAAATTTTTCATAAAATTACATTGTTTTTGCCAAGATTGTGGGCCTTAGCGGACTGGTTGAATGGATGGTTTCCAATTATTGTTCACAAAGTTAACATTTGTTTATACCTTAATCTAGTTTGGATGCTTGGAGTCAGGTTTAAGGCTCTCAATGAAAGACTAATATTTATAGTAAAATCTTCTTATGCAAATTCTCAGGTAATTTAACACAGGATTATTTATTTTTTTATTTAAAAAAATGAAACCTTATTTTTTTACAGGTCATTTTGAGTTCTGAGGAACCTGCTGTAATGCTTCGTACAATAGGAAATATTCATTCTCAATTCTGCAAGATTGGACACAGTTTTAATTTTATTTTCATCATAACTTTGGTACACATTTCGGCTTTTCGAAATGAAAGAGTTTTTTTCTAGGATCCTCCATAAATTATGTTAACTTTTTAAGGGCGGGGGGGGGGGGGTCACGATAACAACTAATATTTATTACAGGAGGGGGGAGTGAATATAACGTTACGAACTTACAAGGAAAGTACCCGAGTTGTACCTTACCGATATACATAAAAAATAATAGACACGTATTTTTTCATACGTCCTGATTTTTCGATTTAAGGGGTAAATTACCCATAAAGTTTACTCCTTTAAACAGTTCTGTTTTAATATTTCAAAAAAAAATTCGAAATTTTTGAACAAAATAAACTTCAAATTATTTCTGACAAAAAAACCTTATTGCGAAATATCATTTATGCGAACGGGGGTTGCAACCCTTATTTTTTACAATGGAGAATGCAATTTTTTTACACTTTTTTTTATACAGAATCTTTACAATCAGCTGAATTGCACTGAATATTATACTGTTTTTAGGAAAATTAAAAAATTAGATTTGAAATGTTTTGGAATTTTGGACTAAAATTCATTGCAAGGGGTGAGTTACCCCTAGAGTTCATTTATGATTTCCCGAGGTGTTGCACCCCTAATTTTTTACAAAGTAGAATTTAATTTTTCTTTATTTTTTTATTCGGAAATTTTAAAATGCGCAAGATTTCACTCTATATTAGGCAAATTAAAAATTAAAGTTTTCTTGGTGATACATTTTTAAGAATGCTTCTTTTTTTCTCTAGTATAAAAAACACCCTTTCTCCCCCTTTTATCAGCAGTTTTTTGCTGAAACGCAAATTTCTTTTTTCAAAATTCATTTTCTGGTTAAAATTTCATCCCCTTGATTGAAAATTAAAAAATTCCATTTTTAGATAATTAATCTCCTGGGATAAAAATCGTTTCTTGTAGAAAATGTAACTATTTAGTTGAAAATTCATGTATTTTGTAAAAAATCCTTCTTAGATTAAAAATGCATCAGTTTGAGTCTAAATTAATCTGGTTTGTTTGAAGATGTAACAATTTGGTAGATAATTTACCTATTGGATTAAAAACGAACTTTTTTGTTAAAAACTGAAACTATTTTGATTTAAATTTGCAACAATTGTGTTAAAAATTAAGGAATTCTGTTAAAACTTTTTTTTTTTTTGAAAATTTAACTAATTGATAAAAAATCAATCTTTTTGGTTGAAAATTAAAATATTTGTTTAAAAATTCATCTTTTTCGGTTGAAAATTTAACAACTTGGCTGACTGCTAAACGGATTTGTTAAACATTCATATTGTTTTTGAAATTCACTTCCTTTGCTAAAAATTTTACTATTCAATTTTAAAGGATTAATCTACCGGGTTAAAAAACCATCTTTTGAGATGAAATACTTTGTTGAAAATTCATTTTTTTAGGATTAAAAATTTTAGTTGAAAATTTATTTCTTTGTTCGAAAATTGATTATTTATTATTTCATTAAAAATTATATTCTTTTTTTTTGTTTAAAATTAATTTTTTAATTAACAATGTAACAGTTCCATTTCTGGTTAAAAATTGAAATTTTGTATTGATTGTTGATATTTTCTAGTTAAAAATTAATGTATTTGATCGAAAATTCATCTATTTTGGTAAAAAATTAATTTTTGGTGTGGAAAATTCATCCATTTTGGTTAAAAATTAAAAGATTTGTTTCTAAATTAATCTGATTTGGTTCAGGATCAAAAAATTTGGTAAATAATCAAATTATTCGGTTAAAAATTAACTTTGTTGTTAAAGATTTATCTTTTTGGTTAAAAATTTAACCATTTAGTTAAAAGTTTAACTGCTTGGCTGAAATTTAATCTAGTTTGTGAAAAAATCAACTTTTTTTAGGATTCTCCTTCTTGTTTGAAAATTAAACTTCAATTTTTATAAAATTTATCTTCAAACTTAAAAAATCATTTTTCGGTTGAACTCTCTAGTTTAAAATTTATTTATTTATCATTATTCATTTCGGTTAAAAATACATTTTTTCTGTTGAAAAAATAACTATTTTGTTCAAATATTTTGTTTCTTTTTTGCTGAGAATTTTTTTTAACAAACAATGTTACTATTCTAGTCTCAGTTGAAAATTAATATTTTTTATTGGAAATTGATCTTTTTTAGTTGGAAATTCATGTATTTTGTGGAAATTTCGTCTTTTTTGGTCGAGAATTATACTGTGTGGTTAAAAATTAATTAATTGTTAAATAAAAAATACAACTAGGGGGTGTGGGTGCAATAAAAAACAATGGGTTTTAAAGGTTTGGGATTGTGGGGGGGGGGGTCGAAAATAGCCTAAATTTGGTAACTTAATTTATGGACGCCTTTTTATCCATACAAAATTTAATAATTTTTTGTAGGTTACCAGTGCTCTTGAAATTTTTGTTTTCGTCACCTTGAGTTTTTACAGTTTCATTGTAGAAATGAAAAATGACAAAGATTTGTTACATTTAATAAGCTGTACCTGTTTAATATTAACATGTAGTTTTCCGATGATAACCATTGTTATAATATGCAATTGGACAAAAAAACAGGTTTTAAATTATCGTAAAATATTTTTATTTATTAAATAATTTTAATTATTTTTTAAAATAAAATTCTTTGTTTCAGGCCTGTGCTGCGGCGAAGCTCATATATAAAATAAAAGTGCAAGGAAATAACAATGTTCTTTCAGAGCTGGTATATGTAAATTTATTAATTTTATCACATATATTCAATAAAAAAATTCCGAAAATTAATTAGGATCTGATAATTTAGATACAAGTATTTTCAATGCAAATGCAACATCAGCAATTGGCGTTCTCTGTGGGAGGGCTGTTTACTCTCGATCCCGCTCTTTTACAGGCAGTAATTATATTTCTTTCATTTCCTCGAATTTGTTGTTTTTCTGATAATTTAAGATCTGGCTATTCAATAATATTATTTAATTTTTTCAGATTATGGGTGCTATAACTACGAACTTAATCATTTTAGTTCAATTTGGCCAATTAGAAAATATTCTTTCAAAAAAAGGTTAATTACTAAATAATAATTTTAATTAATAAATAAAACTGAAGATATGCGAATGACAACTGGATGAGAATTTTTTTTCGAAATTTGGTTTATTAATGTAACTAATTGAATTCGATTAATTTAATTCAGTCTAATTTATTTAATTATTACTGCATTTAATTTTTAGATAGATAAATATTCAATTAATGAAATTAGTTATTAACGACTTAATTTAACTTTTAACCAAGTAGTTGAATTTTCAAACTAAAAGAAGAACTTCTTAGAAGTCAGTTGAATTTTCTATCCAAAGGGACGAATTTTCTATTTAAAAAGGCGAATGTTTAACAAAACTGTTAAATTTTCAAAAAAAAAATTTGAACTTTTAATAGAAATAATGAATTTTGAATGAATAACATAAATTTTCTACTAAAAAAGATGTCTGTTCAACTACTAATCAAATTTTCGATTAAAAAGGATCAAATTTCAACAAAAAGTGAAATTGTGCGGAATAGTTTAAATTTTAGTTGGCAAATTTAATTTTCCAGCTAGAAAGATGTATTGTGAAACAAATATTTGAATTTTAAACTTAAAAATTTCAAGCAAATATATGAATTTGAAATTAAAATAATGAGTCTTCATTAAATAAATAAATTTTTTACCAATGGATTTAACTTTCAAGCAAGTACTTAAATTTTCAATAAAAAATGTAATGGTTGGTATTTCAAACAAAAATATTTTTATTTTAAATAAGAGACAAATTTATTGCAATTAAAAAATTATGATTTTCCAACCCAATATTTGAATTTTTAAGGCAAAGAGGCGAATTCTCTACAAAAAGATAAATTTTCAATGAAAAAATTCATTTTCAATGAAATTATTGAATTTTATAACAAAATAATAGAATTTTCAGTCCAAAAAGATTAATTAAAAAAAGCAGTTTAATTTTTAAGCCAATAAGACCCTAAAATTGATTGAAACCCTTTAAATACTATCAAATTCTTGAAATAAATTAAAAATTACTTGGAATTTAAAAAATCGGAAATCTTTAAACTCCTTTGAGAAAGGAAAAGAATTTTTTACAAAACAATAGAATTTTCAACAACGCCATTTAATATTTAAGCCAAAAAGACCAAGTTTTTTCAAAATGATTTTTAAATAACTCATATAATTTTTAAATTTTTAAATCCTTTAGAATTGGGACCTTTCAAAATATTCTAAAACCTATCAAATCTTGTGAAATATCATCTAATTCTTAAAATCTTGACAAATATCCTAAAATTTTTTTAATTTAAATTTTTTGAATATTTTTTGCAATATTTTGAAATACAAATAAGTGCTTTTTCAAAACCCGAATATATGGATTTTAACTTTTAAAATATATTGAAAATTACTTGTGATCTTTCAAGAGATCAAAAAATTTATCAAATCACTTGAAATATTTTCATGTTCTTGAAATCGATTGAAATTTTAAAAAATCATAAAATCTTCTAAACATAAAACCTTTAGAATTTTTTAAAAAACTAATTCAATTCTTAACCCAAAATAATGAATTTTTAACGAGAAAGTTCATTTTTAACGAATAATAAATAAAATAAATAAGACAAGAACCAATTTTTCGAAATAATGTTTTGAGCGATTGCAAGTAATTTAACGACTCGACAAAATTAATTTAAAAAATAAGAGAATTATAAACAAATAAGGACCATTTGACTTTTCCGCTATCAAACATAGAAAAATAAAAAAATGTTTTTACGCTTCTAATACATTCTAAATATTAGCTATATAATTATTTTTTTGTAGTCAATTTTCTATCCTGTCGAACAGAAATAATTTTATTTTTGGTCCTTATACAATTTTCAGTCTTATATTTTCATAAATTCCTAAATTACAGTACGAATATTATTTAGAATTTAAGATTTTTTGTACAACAATAACCAGTATTAATTTTTTGACATGAAAAACTGGATGAGGGTCATTTCCTCTTTCCCATAAAAAATTTATTTATAATGATGTAAAAATTCCCGCATTTGAAAATTAGAAAATAATAAAATTTCCGAAATGATTTAATCGCAGAAATATAAAAATCCCGATTGAGAAAATTCCCAAATAATAAAATTCTCGAAATATTTAATTATCCCGAATGAAAAATTTTTTATTAATTTAAACAATTAAGCAAATTATTTTTTAATAAATATTACTTATTCATTAAAAATATAAAAATGAAATATTGTTATCAAATACAATTTTTTCAGCGGTGATTTATCTCGAAATCTCTGCATATTTTCAAATAATGTTTTTCGTTTGGGAATATATATTTTTAAGTCATTGTGATTTTAAATTCAAGCATTAATTTTAAAAACTTTAAAAATTAAATAAATTCTTTGATAAAAATATTTTATTATTTTATTTTTAATGAGTGAATAATATTGATTAAAAAAAAATCTATTCGTTTAAATTCGGAAATTTTATAATTCGGAATTGCTATATTTTGAAAATTTAAATATTCAGGAATTTTTCGGGATTTTTTAGTCGTCCTGGATTTTCTATACTTCTGGGAGAATTCAATTTAATTAATTATGAGCCCTGGATTGAGGGTTAAATAAAGAAATAAAAAACTAAATTTTTTGAAAAAGGAATTACAAAATTCACTTTCGTGATCGAAATACTTTCAATTTTATGCATATTATGTAGAAGAAAATTTAAAAATTGGTGGATGTACAGTTCAAAAATTATTAATTTTTAATTACTTGTTTTAAATGCTGATTTCCCAATTCTTCTATTTTAAGGGTTTGGGATTGTTTAATTTTTAACGGTTAACGTTTGAATTAATTATTTTTTAAAGTTTCCATTTGGAAATTACTGAATTTTTAACTTTTTTAGAATAACTATACTTTTAAAGTACACACCATTTAAAATTCTTTAATTTTCATCAGTGAAAACGAGAGTGATTTTTTAAAAAGATCTGATCAAATCTATTAAAATTCCGTGAAATATTTGAAAAAATTCTAAATTCTTGCAGGCCTAATAAAATCCTTCCAAATCATCCGAAATTGTTTAAATCAGAATGAAATTTGATTCAATACCTTAAAACCATTAAAATCCTGAAAAATTCCTTCAAATATTTTTAATCTTTTGAAATTCCTTCAAATTCTTGAGTTGTATTAACAATTTTCTGAAATATTAAAAAAAAAACTAAAATCTTTTAAACTCTGCAAATCTGTTAAAAACTACTTTAAATCGTTATAAATGTTTGAATGCACAATTAATTTAGCGCGTCCTATGTTCAAAAAATTGAAAGGTTCAAAAAGTTTAAAAAGTTCATGAAAATATAAAGAGTTCGTAATTATGAAGAGTTCGTGAAGTTATAAAGAGTTCGGGTAGAGTCAATAAGAGTTTAATATGCCTTAAAATACATTTATTATAAAGACATCTATAATTACACTGATAAAGGGGTAAATATTCAAAGTTGGACTTGTAAAAAATAAAGGATTCACAGAGCTACAATAAAGTTCGTTCGTTTCATTCTGCAACTCTGAGCCAACTGACCTTTTTGCAGGGGTTGCGGGTACAGTGTTTGAAAATTGCAACACTGTCAGTGAGAATTGAATTTTGAACGGCATTGAAATTAGAAAAATGGCAACGCCGCTGCATAATGGCCAAGAGACAGATGAGAATTTTAAGATAATACTAAACCTAAGAAGCTGCGCTAAAGCTATGTTGAACGCTGTTACCTCGGAGGGTTTACTCAAACCAATTAGGCCTTCGTGCAAACTTTCCCTTTCTGAATCTTTATTACCTAGATACCAAAGGGACATTTTATGGTTTTGGGAAAAACTTACTTTAAATTTTGAAACCTGGTTGAAGTCTAAACTTGAACAACGGCAGTATTTTAGTTATACATGAAATAGAAATATAATTTTTAAAATATTACAGAAATTTATACAACGTCGGAACAATAAATGTCGTATAAAATATTAAAAATAAAAATCCTTTTAATACTTTTGAAATTTTTTCAAACCATTTATGCCTCACTAAATTTTTTTAATCTATTACGGACTCTATGAGATTTCTTTAAATATCCTGAAGTTTTTAAAATCCTTGAAACTCGATTAAAAATTCCATTGAAACTTTTAAAAACCCTTAAATATTAAAAATTTAAAACATTTGCAACTTTAAATTTTTTTTTAAAAGCTCTTGAATATTTGTATTTTTAAAAATAACCTTAAAGCTTTGAAATAATTTTAAATCCTTAAAAATATCAACAAATTCTTGAAATCTGTTAACAATTCCTTAATTCCTTTAGAATTATTATATTTATCCTTAAATAGTTAAAATAAACTTCCTTTTAAACTTTCTGAAAATTTGTAAGGCTCTTGAAAATTCCTTAAAACCAATTAAAATAACGTAAAATCTTTTAAATCCTTTGATATGCCTTCAATTTCTTGCAATATGTTGGAAATTTCTTAGAATCTTACAAAATACATTAAAAAATTTTAAGTTCTAATCTTTTTAAAACTTTTGGAATTTCTTAAAGCTCTTGAATATTCCTTGAAATCTTTAAAACTACCCTAAAATCTTTAAAATCCTTTAAAATCTCTTGAAAAACTTCAGAATGCCCTAAAATCCATGAAATTCATTTGGAATATGATCAAATTCTTGAAATCTTCTAAGAATTCATTGAAATCTTTTAAAATACCCTAAAATCTTTTAAATCGTTTGACATCTATTAAAAAATCTTTGGTAACTTTTAAAATTCTTTGGAATCTTCATAATTATGCTAAAATCTTTTAAATTAAAATCCTTTGAAACTTTTTGCAAAATTGTAAAGCTCTTAAATGTTGCCTGGAATCTTTTAAATGACCCTAAAATCTTAAAAATCGTTGTGATACCTGCCGATTATTGAAATCTATTAGGAATTTCTGGAAATTATCTAAACAACCCTAAAATATCTCAAATTCTTTGAAATCCTTTGGAATGGCTCATAATTCTTGAAATATATTGAATATTCATAAGAATCTTTATACATATCCTGAAATCTTAAGAATTCAAATCCTCTAAAAAAACTTAAAAAATTTTTTTAATCTCTTGAAAATTATTTGAGTTATTTCAAACAGCCGAAAATCTATTAAATCCCTTGAAATCTTTATAAATATCCTAAACTCTATTAAATTTCTCAAAATCTTATAAAATTCTTGAAATTTATTAAAAATTCCTTCGTATATTTATAAATATCCTATGATATTTAAAAATATAATCCTTTCAAAGATATTGAAATTTTCCAAAGCTGATGAAAGTTCCTTGGAATATTTGAATACATCCTAAAATCTTTCAAATCCTTCGAAATTCCTTCAGGTTCGTGAAATCTATTGAGAATTTCTTAAAATTTTTATAATACCCTAAAATCTTTAAAATTCTTTAAAATCGAATGAAAATTCCTTGGTATTATGCTAAATACACTAAAATCTACTGAATACATTGAAATATAATCAAATTTTTGAAATCTAATAAAAATTCCTTGGAATATTTTACAATACTGTACAATTTATAAATATCTCTTGCATTTTTATCAAATTCTTGAAATCTTTTGAAATACTTTAAAATCTTTAAAATTCTTTGAAATTTATTGAAAATTTGTAGGAATCTTTATAAATATATAAATATAATATAAATATTCCTTTTAAAAATTCTTTGGAATTTTTTAACACATCCTAAAATCTTTGAATTTACATCAAATCTGATAATATTCCACGAAATCTCTCAAAAAATGAAAGTTCTATTGGATTCTGGGAAAGTTATTAAAATTCTTTATCAAGAGACCTTAAAAGTCCTTAAAAAATGCTTTAATTTATTTGTAAATCTTAAAAAGCCTCTCGAATCCGTTGCAGGCTTTTCCAATGTACTAGAATTTTATAAATTCTATGAAATCCTTGCCAACTTTTGAAATTTTAATTAAATTCTTTAAAATCACATGCAATTTTTGGAATTCCGTGAAATCCTCTGAAATATTTGAACTTTTCATAAAATCTTTGAAATCCAATGAAATAAATTAATTATTGTGAAATTTTATAAACAAACTAAAAATCTTTCAAATTTTAAAAATTTTGTAACTTCCTTAAAATAATTAAAACCATTAGAAATCCTTTAAACATGTGATAATCCTTCCAAATCCCTGGAAATATTTTAAAATCTTTTGAGCTATTTAGAAGAAAATTAGAAATGAAAGAACAAGCTTTTTCAGACAAAAAATCATAAGTTCGAAAAAAATTGGATAAATTGTTTGATAAATTAATAAAGTAAATTTTTTTATTTTATTTATTTAAATTCACAAGCGTTTAGTTCAATAATGAACTTTATTTTATAGTTCTTAATTTATTTTTAGCTCCTCTTAATTTTTAAAAAATTTTTGCTGAATTTTTTTTACTTGTAAAGTAGTGTGCGAAGTCGAAGCCATTGGGAATTCTTTCGTTATTTACATTGCCCGACTAATTGCGCTGCTTCTTTTCTTAAGACTCTGAATAGAAAGACTTCTACTCTTAATTTTCTCATCTCTCTCACATCTTTTCTTAGGACTTTTTTTCCAGACAAAGGACTGTGGCTCGATCAAGTAACACTAAGCACAGAAACGCTTACAGAATTGGCCGTTAAAAGTTTTTTGAAATCAGGTATATTCAATTTGTGTATTTTGCACAAGATGAAAATTTAAAAAGTTACACCTTCCATATTCTCTTTTTCAGAGAATTTGTTATCTAAGAAGAAATTTTTTAAATAAATAATTAATTATTAAATAAATCCTTTCAACATCTAAGTAAAAATTTATTTCAATTCATAAATGAATCTTTAACCCAAAAGATGAATTTTATCAAGAAAGTTCAGTTTTCAAGCTAGAAAGATTGATGTTTTAGAAAAAAATTAACTTTTAAACCCGAAAAAATAAATTTTTAACAAGTTCATCTCTAATCAAAAAAGATCAATTTCTAACAAAATAGTTGAATTTTCGAACAAAAATATTTCTAAGAAAAAAGTTTGACTTTCATACAAAAGAGACGAATTTGCAACCAAATAGTTGAACTTTTAAACTAATAGTTGAATTTTCAACCTACTAAGATTCATTTTCAAACAAATGGTCGTATTTTGAATAAAAAAATATTTAACTTCAAATAAAAACTATTAAATTGTTAAAATATTAAAAATACTAAATAGTTTTAAAATAATATTTCAATAGTTAAATAATGTTTTTAAACTAAATAGTTGAATTTTTAAGCCGAAAAGTTCATTTTCAATTGAGAAAGATGAACTTCTTAACCATAGAGTTGAATTATGGACAAAAAAAATGTTCAACCAAATAGTTTGACTTTCAAACATAAGAGACGATTTTTCAGCCTACCAAGATAAATTTTCAAACAAATGGTCAAATTTTAAATAAAAAAAGATTAAACTTTAACTAAAAACAATTGGATACTTAAAATATTCGAAATAACAAATAGTTTTAAAAATATTTTAATGCTTTAAATATTTTTTTAGAAGCGAATTGTTAAATTTTTAAGCAAAAAAGTTCATGTTTAATTAAGGAAAATGAATTTCTTACCAAATAGTTGAATTTTCGACAACAAATCATTTTTAAATTAATAGATTGACTTTCAAACAGAAGAGATGAATTTTCGACTAAATTTAGGTGAACTTTTAAACGAATAATTAAATTTTCAACGTACCAAGATAATTTTTCAAAAAAATAAACCAAATTTTGATAAAAAAATACTAAAAGCAATTAAATAGTTAAAATATTAAGAATAATAAATAGTCAAACGTAATAGTTCAATAGTAAAAATATGTTTTGCAAACCAAATAGTTAAATTTTTCAGGCAAAAACTTAATTTTCAATTGAAAAATATAAACTTATAATCCAAAAAGATTGCTTTTCTACCATAAAAGATGAATTTTTAATCCAAAAGGAAGAACAAAAAAATATAACGTTAACAAAATTGTTGGATTTCCAACAAAAAAGACGAATCTTTTGAAACCAAATTGTTACATTTTTAAGCCAAAAAGATAACTTTTTTGTGGATGACAGTTGATTCTTAAAAAAAAAAGTTTATTTTCAATGAAGTAAGATGAACTTGCAACCCAAAAAGATTGCTTTTCTACCATAAAAGATGAATTTTTAATCCAAAAGGAAGAACAACAATATAGAACTTTAACAAAATAATTGGATTTCCAATCAAACAATTTAATTTTGAACAAAAAATATGAAAATTAATTATTTAAGGAACAAAAACTTAATATTTAAACAAGAAGGATGCATTTTTAATCCAGAAAGATAAATTTTGAACCAAAAACATTTTATCATTAAAAGATGAATTATTAATAAAAAAGGATGAATTTTCAAAAAAAGATGACTTCCTTTAAATGCTTTTAAATATCTTTAAATTATGGAAATCTATTTAGAATTCCCTTGAACTATTATCAAATTCTTGAAATCTACCTTTAAAACTACTACCCTTTAAATGTTCTAAAATTGATTGAAAAATCCTTGGAATCTTTTTTAATACTCTAAAGTCTACGAAATCCTTTGAAATATTATGAAATACTTAAAATTTATTTCAAATCCTTAGGAATCTTATTTATATCGTAAAATCATTAAAATTAAAATATAGTACATTTTGAAATTTTCATATAAACTTGAATATTCCGTTGACTCTTTTAATACCCAGAAATTTTTTAAAATGTTTGAAACACTATTGGAAATTCCTTGGAACCTTTTGAAACACCCTACAATCATTTAAATTATTTTAAATCCCTTAAAAAAATATTAAATTCCTGAAATCTATTAAGGATATCTTTGAAATCTGTATAAATATCCTTAAGTTTTTAAAATTCAAAGCCTTTGAAACCTTTTCACATTTTTAGAACTTTTATTAAATATCTTAAAATATTTCAAATCCTTTGAAATAATTTCAAATTTCTCAAATTTATTGAAAATACCTAGAAATTTTTTAAAATACCCTAATATTTACAAAATCCCTTCAAATATTACTAAATTCTTAAATCTATTAGAAATTCCTTGAAATCTATATAAACACTTTAAAATCCCTTTGGATTTTAAACTCTGAAAATTTATTGAAAATTGTTCAGAATCTTTGCAAGCATCTGGAAATCTTTAAAAATGAAATTTCGTATATTTAAAAAATTTTAAATGCATTGAATATTCCATGGAATATTTAAAAATGTCCTAAAATCTTCCGAATTCCTTAAGATCTTATAAAAATTCGGAGAATTTATTAAAAATTCTTGGAAATCTTTATACACATCCCAAAACCTTTAAAATTGAAATACAATATATTTACAAATTTTTAAGAGATACTGAATATTTCATGGAATCTTTAAAAATACACTGAAATCTAGCAAATTCCTTAAAATCTTATAAAATTATTAAAAGTTATTAAAAAATCTTGGTATTATTTATAAACGTCATAAAAACTTAAAAATTGAAATATAGTACATTAAATTTTTTAAGAAGACATTGAATAATGCGTGGATTCTTTAAAAATACCTTTAAATCTATAAAATCGTATAAAATTCTTGAAATATATTGAAAATGTTAGGGAATCTTCATAAATATCCTCAAATATTTCAAATATAAATCCTTTCATAACTTTTGAAAATAATTTTTTTTAAATATTCCTTGGAATATTTCAACATACTGTAGAATCTTTTCAATCCATTGCTATACGTTAGAATTATTTGAAATCTCTTCAAATTCTTAAAAACAATTCAACATTCCTTGGAATTTTGATAAATATCCTAAAATCTTTGAAATTCACATCTTTTGAAACTTTTTGCAAATTTATAAAGCTCCTGAATATTCTTGGAATCTTTAAAGACATCCTCATTCTTTCATATATTTTTATATCCTTTCAAATACTTGAAATATATTAATCATTTAATTGAATCCTTTAAAATTTTCTAAAAGCTTAAATGTACTATAATATCCTTCAAAATCTTCTAAAATTAATTTTTTTTTTAATTTTTCAATTACTTTAAAATAATTAGAAGTGTTGTAAATTCCTTAAAATTGTTTTAATATTTTGATTTCTATTCAGATTCCTTAAAAATATCTTCAAATATTATAATTTTTTGAATTCTTTCGAAATCGCTTGAACATTTTTAAAGCTCTTGAAAATTCATTGGGATCATATAAATACCTGAAAATCTTTGAAATTTTTTTAAATCCTTGAAAGCACTTTTAAATATTCTAAAATTTGTCAAACCTTTGAAATCTGGTACTATTACATGAAATCTGATTATATCACTTGAAATTCTGCGAAAAATTTCAGTCCTATTTTTTCAGAAAAAATTGGGGTTTTTTTGGGAGACACTATTGTTCAGCGTTAGCTTAGTTAATTTAGTTCTTTTTTAAAAACTTTCTTTTTTGAGGGTCTAAATACACTGCCTCCTGTCCTTAAGTATCTCCACATACATCCTCATTTCCCACCTAATTTTTCTTCACTTCATCTACTTATCCTCCTCTCTTTACCCATATTCCCACCACTTCTTATACTTCTGCTACCCTCATTACCCCCACTTCTTCTACTTCCCCTACTCTCATTTTTCCTATTTCGCTCTCTTTATTTTCTCCCACTTCCACTACTTCCCACCCCTCGTTTCCCCTACTGACCCTCCTCTTATTTCCCCTACCCTATAATTTCCCCTACTCCCGTTCCCCTAATTCTCCCTACTTATCCATCACTCGTAAATTGTCAATTTTGAGTTGTGAGATATATTAATTTTTTAAATTACTTACCGACTGTAGTTAGCAACATGTTGTCCAGCAGCAGAGCAATGGCGACAATCACGAGGACAAGTCTTCGTGATTCTCGACACCGCTGCAGCCATCCATTCAATCCTCCACTCATTTTGACTGTCGCCTTCCTAAAAAACCAAGAAAGCAGAAAAAGTAATTAAAATTGGTTTCAAAAATTGACTTGCTTAACAATGTTACGTCTATCTCATATTTTATGTAGATATTTCCAGACTTTTGAGACCAAAATGCTCTCAAAATAAAATAAATAGATCACTCAAAAAAATATGTGGTCAAGTTAACCAGAATGCTGGGCCAATTACACAGAAATTCTGATTGAAACAATCAGAATTATAAATACAGTGAAACTCTTCTATAACGCCGATTTTGGGGTTGACGGTGGGTGGGAACTAACCCATTATAGCTCGCTCCGCTTTTCTTTCTTCACGCCTGAGTGACAACCGCAGACCCCGCGCACCTCGCACAGCTCCTGTTACACCTACCAGCGGCGCGGCGTCAATTCTTGGAAGGGCTATATAAGGGGGACTATTGAAGGGTCTCACTGTACTTTAACAAGAAAAATAGTAAGGTCATATTTTACCAGAAATCTGGTTGATTTAATCAGAACATTGTTTTGAGTGGGTGATTTTTTAAAAAAAATAGGAGAATAATAGGGAACTAAAATCTTTTAAATAAAATTAATATAAGTACCATATTAAATGCAAAAATAATGGCTCTAAAACAAAAAAAGATTAAACTTTTATCAAAAACAGTTTCATCTTTAACAAAATTAATAAATTGAATAAAAAAATAATAAAATAAATCTTTTTGGATAAAAATTCAATAATTTGGTTGAGATTCTTTTCTTTTTTGGTTGAAAATTCGTTTTTTAGAGATTAATTCGACTGCTTTTTATTTAAAATTTAACTTCTTAATTTGGAATTTTAACATTTTTTTTTAAATTAATTTTTTTGGTTGAAGATTCATCATTTTAATTTTCAGGTTGAAAATTTAACTCTTTTGTAGAAAATTCGTGTTTTTAATTCAAATTAAAATCTTCTTTTGGTTGTAATATCAATTATTATATTTTTCTTTGGAAATTAATTTTTCATTTTAGGAAATTCAACTACACAATATATTTTTATTTCAGATTTAATTACATTATAAATGATTAAATAAAAAAATTCAGAAAATAAAATTTAAGAACTGTAACTTGAAATTCAATAAAATGTCATTTGTTTTCCAAAGTTTGATAGAAATACCTTAACATTTTTCGAAATTTAACAAAATTCTGTAAAATTCTTTGAGATTTTGTACACTTCTTAAAATCCTTTAGAATCTCTTTAGAATCTCGGTAATGTTTGTAAATATTTCAAATTCTCTGTAATCCTTTGAAATTGCTTGAAGTCCGTAGAAATATATTCAAATCAGTTCAAATATTTGAAAAACAATACATTTAAAAACATTTTATTTGTTGTATTTTTTCAATTAAATTTCTTTATGTAATAAATGCTAATATAAGTGAATATAAAATAATAAAATAATATACAACTTAATAAATTTCATTAAAATTCAATTTCTTTTAATTTTGTAATATTTTGATTTTTTTTAGTAAAAGAATTCCAATAAATTGGGTACATTTTCAATCAAAGAGATGAATTTTCAACTAAAATGATGAATCTTCAACCAAAAAATTAACCAAAATTAATGATGTAGTTGAAGTTTTAACAATGAAAGATGAATTCTAAAATAAAATCATAATATTTCAACCAAAGAAGAATTAAATTAAAATTAAAAACAGTTGAATTCATCAAATATCGGAGCAAGGAGACAAATTTCAAAAAAGTTCTTAGGTTTTCAAATCACAAACACGAATTTTCTAAAAAAAAATTAAATTTTCAAACCGAAAATTTTCATTTTTAACAAAAGAGTTGAATTTTCTTTAAAAATAGTAGAATTTTTAAATAAAAAGGTGAATTTTCAACCAAAAAGGAATAGTTGAATTTAGAATTAAAAAAGTCAAATTTATCGTAATAAACTAACTTTCAGAAAAATAATTGATTTTTCGACTAAAAAAGGTTTTTCAGACCTAAAAAATAAGGTTTAACCATATTATTGAATTTTCAAGCTAAAAACCTCGTATAATAATTTTCTTCAAAAAAGTTGAAGTTGTTGAAATGGTTGAATATTCTATAAACTAATATAGTTTTTAACTAAATAATAAAATTTTATAATGAAAAAAGATGTTCAAAACCCATGAAATCTTGTAAAATTAGTTGAAATGTTTAGAAATCCCTTAAATTTGAAATTTTTTGAAATCCTTTGGACTCCCTTAAAACCGTGTGACATGTTTGGAAAATTTTTGAAATATGAAATCTTTACACAATTTGAAAAAGTCGCTTAAAATCCATTAATTTATATCATTTATCCGCTAATTAAAATTCGTTTGTAATTTCACGATTTTTTGCATCAACTCTTTCAATATTTTAACATTCTTTATTTCAATACTGATTTTCTTATAATGATTTTTCCAAAATAGCTAAAAAATGGTAAAAAATTTATGGTACAAAAATCATTATAGACCTACAATGAATTTTCTATAATATTTTTTCGCAAGAGGTGATTACAATGTATTCAAAAAGATTGCATGGCTTTTTCAAAAAACTTCATAGGATTGTATAAGATTGCAGAGAGAGTGTACACTAGTGCGTCCAATGACGGCCTTGAGTACTGCGCATGCGTGAAGAATAGCTTTCCATTGATATAGCTGCTCTGCACAAATGACAAGGCTCTGTTTAACGCATGCGCAGCAGTGCATCGAATCATCGTTAGCAATTCCCCCCGGCTATCTGCGTACGGTTCCCCTACTACACGGCATCCCCTAACTCAGCCAAACTGATATAGCCGAGCCTGGTCAACGGGAGTCCTTTGTACCTAAGGATGATTAAATCCGGAATATAACATTTTTTTAATTTAGCACTTGGTAATGTTTAAATTAATATTAGATCTGCGAATTATAACGATTCCAGCAATATGATATTTGACTTAAAAAGTTGAAAATCGAAGAAATATGTTCAAAATGTGAAATTTCAAGAAAAATTTGGCAGTAGATTTTATTCAAATTAACTGCAGTAGCTTTAATTTATCGGTGCAATATTTTAAATAACCTAGGGCAATTCCGGAAACTAAAATTGGGCCAGAATTAAAACCTTATTATCCTACATGGTAAATTTGGTTAATGTCTCAAACAATCGCATTTTTTAAAATTATCCCTTAATAATTTAATACTCCCAGTGCAACGGTATGGGCAATCTCATTCCTAGCATTAAACAATCAAATAGCTCCAAATTATCCTTTAAATACTTTTTCTTAAAGAGTTTGTTTTTGTTTTATACAAAAAATATATCAAACAATTAAAAATTATACATAATATTTCCCACTATGTATAATTTGTTAGGCTGGGATACCATGATGAGTATTTTGAAATTTGTGTATGAAAGTTAATTAAAAATACTGTTTTAACACGTAAAAAGTAAAATAAAAAGAATTTTCAGAAATATATTTTCTAGTAAAAGTGCAGGATTATCACTCGGTGGCAGCAGTTCGGATAAGTGAGGGGAAACCGTATGGTGGGGGAATATGAATAGTGGGGGAACCATCGAAGGTAGCTGGGGCGGAATCGTCATCTGCCCGAATATTTGAACAAAACAGATGAATTCTGAACTAAATGAGAAAATTTCTTGAAAAGATAGAAAAAATTAGAACATTTTTTTAAAAGATTGAAAAAGAGAGGCGAGGGGAAAGAATGTCAATTCTCTATTCTAGAATATCTTGCACTCTTCATATTTAAATTTTATTGAGATAAAAATTATTTCCGAATCAATTCGATCTATTGAAAATCACTCTACATATAAAAAAAGGAAAACAGGCAGATCTGAGGAAAATGAACGCAAACGTGATGTCCTGACTCGCATCTCAAGCAAGAAATCCTGATAGCGTGCCACTTAGACCGAGCTTCTCCCCGATTGAACGCTGATTGGCTGTATTGTACTGACACCCTCGCGATGATTGCCTAGCAAACGTTCAGAAAGCTTTAATTACATTTTTGTTGCCACAATTTAACTTTTAAGTGCAAAAAGATTCAATGAATTTCAACGTCTTTTAGAATCTGTACACTTGTTTCTTAAAATTTGTATCCCGCCCTCTCGTATAAAGTTCATTCAATTATTAGAATTTCATTTTAAGATTGTTGCCCTAAAAATGATGTTTTGAAAAAAAAGTTTGTTATGGTTTTGAAAATTGAAATCATATTATTAGTAATTTATTATTAAAGAAATTTAATTATTTTAAGAATAATCTTTGTAATTAATTTTTTTTCTTATCGTCGCGCCTGACTAATTTTTTTAAAATGGTTAAATTTGAATAAATCATGGCTTATTTTTTCGAAAAAAACCTCTCCTAAAACTCTACTGTTTTCAATTTTTATTACTGTTTCAAATTGAAAATTAGTCAATGGAAAATTGTTTAATTTTTAAGGTTCTTCAGTTTTTAAGATTTCCGAATGAACATTCTTCAATTTTACAGATTTATAAATAAAAACTCCTGAACTTCGAAGATTCTGAATATCGAAAATCAAGATTTTTCAATTATAAATCTTCCACGTTGAAGAAATTTCCAAATGCAAATTATTAAAATTGTAGAATTTGTAATTTTAACACTTAAAACATGCATTATTTTTTATTGTAAATTTCTAAATTGAAAACTTAAATATTTTGAATATTTACAATTCAAATTTCTTTCAATTCTAAATCTTCCAAATGAAAGAAATTACAAATATAAATCGACAAAATTACAGAATTTTCAGTTGTAAAACTTAAACTACAATATTTTGAAATCTTTTCAATTCTTTACAATTTTCAAGATTTATATTTGAATTTTATGTAATTTTAAATGTTTTATTTTTAATACGTTGTACAATTTAAAAAATTTACATTGAAAAACTCTTTAATTTTTAAGGCCTTCAATTGAAGTTTTTTAAATTTTAAAGACATATAAATAAAAATGTTTAAAGTGCTATAATTTTAAATTTCGAAAATATTAATATAACTTGCATGTTATCAAATTTCTAAATCTTTTATAACAATTAAAAATGCTTGAATTCAAAATGATTTAATTTTATGATATATATTTTAAATGTACTTAATTTTGTAATATTTTTTAATAATTCAACTTTAAAGTTTTACAATTAAAAATTCTTCGATTTTAAATATTTACAGTTCAAAGTTCTACAATTTTAAAGAGTTAAAATTGAAAATTCTTGAATTTTCAACAAATAGAGTTAAAAACTGTTCAATTTTCAAGATTTATATTTTTAAAGGAGCCGTAATTTTTTGTTATTTTTAATGTTTTAAGTTTGAAGGCTTGCAATTAAATATTCTACGATTTTTAATATTTAAAATTGAAATTTCTACCATTTTAAGAGTTACAATATTGAAAATTCTTGAATATAGAAAAAATTTAATTCAAATTGTTTTATTTTCAATATTTATATTTTGAAGCTATGTAATTTTGAATGTTTTTTTAAGAGTATTTATTTAAATTATGAATATTTACAACTGAAAATTCTTCAAGTTTGAAATGATGTAATTTTTAAACATTTTCTGAAATTAGTATACGTTTTTGACCGAGATAACATAATTGAAAAAGATTTTTATTTTAGAAAATCACATTTCCTAAAATGGTCGACTTTTTTCAACCCCCAATAACGACTTTGACTTATAAGAAAAATAATATATTTTTTACATAAATAACTTTTTCAAAAATTAATAAATAGATCTCTCGTATCAAATTAATTTTTCACAACTTGTTACAATTAATAAGGCATGCTTGTAAGAAAAAATCGCGTAAGTGCCGGGAAAAGTTTTGCGAGTGAAATCTTGAAAAAAAATTTACGGCGAAATAAAGTGCTGAGAGTAACGTAATATAATACTTATTGTTTTAAAAAAACCAGATAGCATCTGTGTAATCCCTTCTCTTGCAACAATAATATTTTCATTGACAAGAATTTTCTGCATAAACAATTTTTTAAATAAAAATAAACAAATAAGTAATTTTATATCATGATAAAATTTGTTTCTAAATTTTCAAAATGGTATTGGTAAAAGAGAAAATTTTAGTTTTAAATTACTTTTTTATAATAGGAAATAGTTATGTTCTCAACAGTTTTGTATAATACTATAATTTGAAATTGCAAATAAATTTCGAAACAAAAATTTAGAAGCATTTCAATAATTTTGAAATATTTAAAGAGAATATTTTTTTAAACAGATTTATAAAAAATTTAGAATGATTCAGGCTTTATTTTAGAAGATTCATTTTAGTTTTTATAGATTTAAAAATATGTCGCAGAGGAACCTGAAAGATTTGAAGACAATTTTTATTATTTTTCCAGGATTTAAACAATTATAAGAAGGTTTTGCATTATTTAAAAATTTTAAATTATATAATATTTTTAATTATTTTAAATTTCATTTGGAAATTCACATATTTAGCTAAAAATGATACTATGCTGTTTAATATTTGCAATTGAAATTCATCTTTTCAGGTTGAAAATTTAACTAATTATTCGTTATTAAAAATTAAAAACCACTTAGTTAAAGATGAATTTTTTGGATAAAGAATTCATTATTTAAATTTAAAATTCTTCTTTTTTGGGGTTAAAATGTCACTATTTCTTTGGAAACTCGTATTTTTTATATAAAATTAATCTTGTTTGGAGAAAATTCAATAATTTGCTTGAAGATAATATTTTTTTCAAATTTTGATTTGAAAATTTTGAAATTTAAAAAAAAATATTTTCACATTTTTTCTAGGATTGAAGATCAGAATATTTATGTAACCTTAAAAGAAATTAACTTACAGGATAAGTAGTTATTCGAAATTCTCATGATGTATTAAAAATTGTTTATTCTTGAATCGAAAAATCACCACACGAATAAAACACTATTTTTCTATCGACTTTAAAAACGTTTTGCCTTTAACTTTCAATCATAGTTACTTTATACGGCGCGAAATTTCTTTTTTGCTAAAAGCGAAATGGTTAGAGGCAAGAATTGGCAGGCCACTTACCGGCCACAATTCTCTAATGATCCTGAATTCGACTTTCCGGCACTTACCACTTACATACACGCAACCTAAGTTCAGCCAAGTGTTCACAGAAGAAAGAATCAAAGTGCCGTGAAATCTATTGACTTTGAGTCCAGAGTTCAATTTTATTGGATCACCCGATTTCATTCATATGCTCTCTTACATCTTCGAATCTGTGCAAGAAAACAATTTTCGACTCAAAATACAAATTCTTATTAAAAAATAAAGAATTTTCAATAGCTGCAATCCAAATAAAAAAGACGAATTTTCTACAAAATACATAAATATTCCATAAAGCAGTCGAACTATCCACCTAAAATTATTATATTCAGTTTAAAAATAAATTAAAAATGGAATTTTCAAGTAGTTAAATTCAAACAAAAAAGACGAATCTTGAACAAAAAAGTTGCAAAAAGAAGATTAATTTTTCACCCATAAAGACAACTTTTCCACAAAACAGTTTAATTTTTCACCCATCACCCAGTACTTTAATTTGCTACCAAAAGAGTTAAATTTCTAATCAATAAGTTAAAGTTTCAACTTAAAAAGATCATTTTTGAACCAAAAATGAAATAGTTACATTTTCAGCTTAAAAAATTAATTTTCAAAACAAAAATTTTGTTGACTAGTTAAATTGAAACCAAAAAAGAAGATTTTAGAACAAAATACTTGAATCTACAGTTAAAAGATAAGTAAAAAAGAATTATTTTCTACCGAAACATGCAAACATTTATAACTAACAAAAATGTGTTTTCAACGAGAAATGGAATTTTTACATTTTCAATTGAAAAAATGAATTTTTACGAAATTTTGTTTACTAAATAGCCCACTTTTAAGTAAATAGATTAACTTTTAATAAAGAAGTTGTGATTTTTTCATAAATAATTACATTTTTTACCAAGAAAGATAATTTCCCAGCCAAAAAAGATAAGTTTTCATCCAAAAATGAAATAGTTACATTTTCAGTTTGAAAATTTAAGTTAAAAAGGAAAAGAAGTTCCTGCCCAGTGAAACTGAATGAAGAAATAAGAATTTTCAACAAACTTGTTGAATTTACAGCCAAGAACATTAAATAAAAAAATATATTAATTTTCCACCGTAAAAGGCGACATTTCAAGAAAATACATGCATTTCCCACAAGAAAGTAGCAATTTCAAATGCACCAATTTTTAACAAAATAGATTAATTTTCCACCAAAATAGGTGAATTTTTAACTAAACAAGGTAGATTTTAAACCAAAAATGAATGAATTCCAGGTTAAAAAACTAAATTAAAATTTGTTTACCAAGTAGATAATTTTTTAAGTAAATAGTTTAATTTGTTTTAGTTGGATTTTTGACTAAAAAATAAAAGTTTTCAAATAAGAAAGCTACGTTTCATCAAAGAATGAAATAGTTACATTTTATGTTTAAAAGATGAATTAAAAAAAAGGAATTCTCGACATGTTAAATTGAACCAAAAAATAAATTTTCAAATCAGCACCAAGTAGTTACATTTTTAACCAAAATAGTTGAATCTTCAACTAAAAATGAAAAGTTTTAAATGAACTGCTTGATGAATTTTTGTTTAATTGAATTTTTTAAACTGGAAATGTAACTATTCCATTTTTGAAAAAAAACTTATCTTTCTTAGTTGATATTTCAACTATATAGATGGAAAGTTGAACTATTTTGTTTAAAATTAAACTCTTTATTTAAAAAATTAACTATTTGTTAAAAATTTGTTATTTTATTGCTCAAAATGCTTACAAATAAAAATGACATTATAATTTTAGTTGGAAACTTATCATTTTAAGTTAAAAATGCAAATATATGGTGGAAAATTTATAGTGCCGGCTGAAAAATTAATCTAAAACCCCTAAAATGGAACACTTTCATTTTTAGTTAAAAATTTAATTTAAAAAAATTTTCACCAATTAAAATGAAACAAAAACATGAATTTTCAAAAAAATATATCAATTTTCCATAAAAAATAGTTCAATTTTGAACTAAAAAAGATATATTTTTACCCATAAATGTAGTAGTTAAATTTTCAGTTAAAAACTTTAATTTTCAACCAACAAGGGAACAAATTGTCGACGAAATAGTTCCAAAAAGAAATTTAAAAAACAGTAAATTTTTCATGGCACTTATATGGTTATGGCAGAGGACGATATTTGACGACATATGTTTCTCTAATGGTATAAACTTTTTCAACATATTTATGGATCTGTAGAGTTCTATCAACTCTAGAATGTAATTTCTAATTTTTTTTACAAAATAGTTTGAATTTTGTTAACGTTTTTTCGCTTTCCCAACGTTTTTTGTGTACTCACATAGTTTTTATTCCATCAAATTTTTTCTAAAAAGTCGTTTTTGTCGGAAACGAGTCATTATTGAGAAATATTATTTTGTCGAATTAATAATTATTCAATGGACTCTCAGTAGAAAATTGATGAAATATAAAAAAATGTAAACTCTAAATATCTCCTTCTTAGATAATGTGACAATAATGAATTATTCAGCTATTAATTCGACTACCAGGGAAGATTTTCTTTCAAAAACAAAGTTGCAAAATTGAGTTACTTGTACATCTCTCTTTTGGTTCGATGTCACGATTCTCATTCTCCTAGCGAAACAGAATTAAACGTATTAATTACAGGCTTTTAACGGTGGCAAAGCTCAGCCTTTTAGAGAGCTACCCATTCCCCTATTTATAATAACTCGATTAGCCGACGCTTTTAATTTATTATTTCACGACTGACTTTTAAAAGAACACCAATTCTTAGTCATACTGAGACTCGAGAGACTTTTGTTTCCAACCTTCGAGCATAATTACAAATGCAAACTGCATGAACAATTTTCAGTTAAAAGAAGTTTCATTTTCCCAAAACAATTTAAAATAATAAATTTCTTTGTAATGTATTTAAGGACTTATTTTTGTTTTTCTAATTTATTAAGTAGAAATAGAGCAACCAACAAATAGTTATTTTTTATTTGAGCTGTTCTTGACGTAAAAATAGAAATTTATCGCCAGACACAAATGCTTTTTTATGGTATGTGGAAAATACAATCCAACCAAAAATATTTTTTCTGCTATATACTGACAAAAGAGAATAAAAACTGAAATGTCTTGGCAATATAACCTTTTCTACTTACTTAATTAGGGCAGACAGCATCTGATACTTCTCAAGTAGATATAGTATCTTTTAGTTAGGCATAATTTTCAATTTCAAATAAAAATTGGCTCAAGAACTTTCAGATAAGAGAACGTATATAGTGTCATAACGATTTAAAATAATAAATTGCTTTGTAATAAATTTTATGACTTACGTCCGCTTTTATGTCGAAGAACTCTCATGTGTCTGACAATGAGCCTTTTTCTACTTGAATTCATTTTATAACAAGGAAACCTAGGTAGGTATCCCCCTCCGATTTTCTTTGTTCTCACATTTGATGTAGTACTTTAAAAACTAAGCCACACATATATTTTCTTACGCGGCCAAAATGGTTTCAAGAAAACAAAAACCACCCCCGAATAGTGTGGTACCAAACACCCATTTAATTGTTTCACATTTAATAACAGAATCTTTCACAATCAAACCAACTCGAATAATAACCTCACAATAAGAGATGAAAAATGTGATTTTATCAATTTCATAAAAAAGGGGGTGGGGGGTAAACTACCACACAATAATTTTTAATCATACAAAAATTCAGAAACAGGCATGATTTCAACTAAAACAATCTGTAAAAAATATATATTGCACGCGAGAACAAAACAAATTTTACGTGTTTTTTCATTTTAACGAGAAATTAATTTATAAGGAGTAACCACCCTTAACTGCATTTTATTATTTTATTTTATAATTATTTTTTTATCATTTTTTATAGCCTGAGCCATGAAGTAGAAACGCAAAGCAATAATAAGACAAAAAATTGCGATTTGCAATAATAAATTGCTGTTATAAGTAGAAATGGACCACATTGGTGAGACAAAAGGGTTTTTTATAACATCTATTCAGAAACTACGACTTCCAGTGTCAATTTTTATGAAAAATGAAAGTGATAGTTAGACCAAAAATTATGATTTTAGGTAATAAAATGATTTGTGATGAACTGTATGCCTGATGCCTGCTTTTGTTTAAAAGAAATCTTATTTAATGGTAATAATCGTTTTTTTACTTGAAGCTCTTTTATAAGTAGAAATGGACCAAATTTTTGGGACCAATAAGGTCTTGTATATTATCTTGTAAAAATTATTTTTTACTTGAAATATTTATAGTATATGCTGTTCTTGAAGTAGAAACGGAAAGTCATGCTTAGACCAAAAATGATGATTTTCGGTAATAAAATGCTATGTGATAAATTGTATGCCTTATGTCTTCTTTTATTTAAAAAATATCTCATTTGCCCGGTAATGATGCTTTTTCTGCTTGGAATACTTTTCTAAGTAGAAGTGGATCACATTGTTAAGACAAAAGGGTTATTTATAACATGTTGTCAGAAACTTCCACTTTTAGTGTAAATTATTATGAAGAATTGACCATATAGAATATTTTTGACATGAACTACTTACAGTCTGAGCGGTTATTCATGTAGAAACCGAAAGTCATGTTCAGACGAAAAATTATGATTTTCGTTAATAAAATGTTTTCTGATGAATTACATGTCTTATGCCTGCTTTTATTTCAAAGAAATCTCATTTGCCTGATAATAATGGTTTTTCGGCTTGAAATAATTTTCTAAACATTGGCTGGACATACATTTTTTAGTATATAGCTAGAGCACTTAGATCGTTTTTAAACAACATTTTTTATACAAAAAATATTCATTTTTGAGTATTTAAGTGATTCAAGTAATTCAAAAAATTCAAAAATTTCATAAATTCACAATATTCAAAGAAGTAAATATTAAATCAAAATTTTTAATTGTATTTAATGATTCACAGACCTAAGAATCGTCAAGAAATTAAGAGAATTCAAGGAATTCAGGGAATTCAGAAAATTCAAGGAATTTAAAGAATTTCAAAAACTTTACAGAATTGAAGGAATTCAGAGAATTATGGTATTCTTTCGAATTCAAGGAATTTAGATCATTCCAGAAATACATTAAATGTTAAATTAAAATTTTGAATTTATTTTTAGTGATTCGCAATCTTGAAAATATTTTGCCTAAGAATTGACTTTGACCATTTAACCCCCCCCCCCATGTAAGAGAGAATTGAAACGGAATTTAGAGGAATTCAGATTGACAGATGAAATTCAGGAATTTTAAAGAATTCATGAATTCAAGGAATTTAGGGAATTCAGGGCAATTAAAATTTTTTTACAGAATTGAATGAATTCACAGAATTATGGTATTCTAGAAAATTCAAGGAATTCAGAGCATTCCAGTAATACAATAAAATATTAAATTCAAATTTTGAATTTGTTTTAAGTGATTCGTAGGCTTCAAAATATCTTGCGTGAGAATTGACTTTGAGAATCCCCCCCCCCCCCATGTAAAAGAGAATAGAACAGGAACTCAGAGTAATTCAGATAAATAAATGGAATTCAGGGATTTGAAAGAATTCAGGAATTCAAGGAATTTAGGAAATTTAGAGAATTCAAGAAATTCAGGTAATTCAGGGTATTCAAAGAAGTCAAGGAGTTCAGAGAATTTAAAGAATAAAATGAAATAATGAATTAAAATTTTTAATTTGATATGAGTGATTCGCAGGCTTAAAAATATCTTGCGTGAGAATTGACTTTGACCATTACCCCCCCCCCCCCCCCCCCCCCCCCCATGTAAGAGAGAATAGAAACGGAACTTAGAGTAATTCAGATAGACAGATGAAATGCAGAAATTTTAAAGAATTCATAAATTAAAGACATTTAAGGAATTCAGAGAATTAAAATTTTTTCACAGAATTGAACGAATTCAGAGAATTATGATATTCTAGAGAATTCAAGGAATTCAGAGCATTCCAGTAATACAATAAAATAATAAATTAAAATTTTGAATTTCTTTGAGTGATTCGCAAGCATAAGAATATCTTGCGTAAGAATTCACATTGACCATTCCCCCCCCCCTCCCTCCCTCCATGTTCAGAGAATTCTAGGAATTCAGAAAATTCTACAAATGCAGAGAATTCAAGAAATGTAGAAAGTTTGAGGACTTAAATTAAATGACAAATAAAAATAAGAAATTTGTTTGTAGTCATTCGTAGACTTATAAAACTCTTTCGTACGATTTGACGTTGACAACGTCCCTCCCCCCCGCGTAAGGTAGCATGAAAAACTTGTTAAAATTATTAAAAATGGTTAAAATTGCCACCTTGCAAAGTGATAAAAACTTGTGAAAAGGGTTAAAAGCTCCGTTTGCGTAAGTCGATTTGCTATTGAAGTAAAGTGTAGGTGAGGGTGTGAAGCGCGATGGTCACGTTTTACAATAAATTCACCCGCTTGACGGGTGACACGATTTTTCTATTAGCCAGACCACGACACGTCGGTTATACGAGTATTCTTTCCTGCAGCGCTTGATAAGGATACGAGAATGTGTGTCCTTGTATATTACCGGCCACATTTCAATGTAGAAAAAATGACCGCAGAAGCATTTTCGTTGTTTGATATGTGCGTGCATGCTTTGATAATGAGCCTAGATGAATTGGCGAATCTGCCTCTACGACACTCGATCAATCCCCTTGTCCCGCCTGTCGATTGCAAGCTACCCTTGAATATCATTCTTAAGCTCTCTTATCAATCAAATGGAAATTTTAAAATATTTTTCCTATATTGTCAATTAACTAATTTTTATTATAAACGCGATTCAGACTTCGGAAAATATTACACTGACAATTAATAATATTATTAATAATAATAACAATCTACAAGTGCTCATGGCTAAAGAACTGTTTTCGCAACATGAAGTTCGTTTGTAGAGATGCTTTTGTTTTTTTAAATTTCTTTAATTTATTTCTCAGAGAGAAAAGGTACATTTTAAGTGATTAGTTAATAATAAATATAGATTTTTGTATTCAATTTTTGAGCTCTTTAAGGATCCTAAGAGGTTTTAAGATGGTAAAATACGTTTTTTACAATTCCAGGAAAAATTGAATTGATTTTTTATTTACAAAAATTAACTTTAAAAAAGTATTTTCGATTATTTCAAATGATTTCCTAAAATCTCAGAAAAAATGCATAAAATATTAAAGCAAAATTGTTCAAAATCGCAAAATATTTACAAGTTGAAAAAAGATACAAAATGTAATGTTTAACTTACAACGATTTCAAAAAATCTAAAACAAGATATATATTTTTAAAGATTTTCAATACAAAATTTAAAAGCTTTTTGAGAATTTGAAAAAATTTCAAGCGAATAAAAAAATCGTCTTAAGATTTCTGGGAAAATTTTTAACCATTTTGTTCACAACATTTGTTTAAAGCGAATATTTAAAAAGACTTAAAAATGTTCCAAAAAATTTTCAGAAATATCAAAAAAGAATCTGGGAGATTTTAAGGGCATTTTTTAATTTACAGAACTTTCTCAAAACGTTAAGAAAAATTCGAATAATTAAAAAAATATTTAGATGCTTTTAAAACATTTTGCAGATGCTTTGGCATTTAAAATATTTCAAAAAAACTTCAAACAAATCGTAGCTCTTTGCAGATTTCGAAATAAAATGTCGAGGTTTTTAAAAGATTATTTTTAACCTGAAATGTCCACAATTATCTTGAATATATGTTTAAAGTTGCACAATTTAAAATTAAAAAATTGTAATTTTTAAGTAAATCCCAATTCAAGTTTTTCAATATTAAACATCCTGTAGAGGAAGAATACTTAAAATTGTACAGTTTCAACGACTTGAAGTCTATAAAAATGAAAATATTTTTATTCTTAGGCTTACCAGCTTATATGATTTAATTATTAGGAATTTAAAATAAAAATTTCTGTTTTGAATTGCTCAACAATGGTTCAATATAAAATTTATAATGTGAAAAATTAAAAATTGATAGCATTCAAAACCTAAAATCAAAAATTTTCATTTCTTTATTCGAACGTTCTAGAAAATCCTGAATTTCTTGAATGTTCTAGATAATCAGCATTGTTGAAATTCCTGAGAATCTCTGACGCCTTTAAATTTTCCGAAATTTTAAGTTCTTTGTAATCTTTTATTTCACTAAATTTCCCGAAATCCTAAAATATTCCGAATTTCCCGAATTCCATCATTTTTTTTAATTCCTTGAATATGCTTGGTACCTGAAATTCTTTGAATTCTCTAATCCCCTAAAGTCCTTGAATATTCGGAATTTCCTGAATTTTCCAAATACACTAAATTTCTAGAAATTTTCGAATTCTCTGTATCCTCTGTATTTCTTCAATTCTTCTTCATTTTTTAAATAGTCATATTTCTTACAATTTGTTGAATTCCTGAAATTCTTTAAAATTCTCTGGATTTCTTGTAATCATTGAATATTTTGAATTCCCAGAATTCCTTCAATGAAATTTCTCAAATTTCTCAAATGCCTTGAATTCTCTAGATTCTCTTTTTTGAATATTCCATATTTCCTAAATTCTTTAGATTCTCTGATATCTTTGAATATTCTGAAACTCCGTCAATTCCCTGAATTCGTGGAACATTTTGAATTCTTGTAATATTTTGAATTCCCTAAATTCCTTGAATTCCCCACTCGCTACTAAATCCATGTAATTTACTAAATTTCCTGTCCCATGCCAAAATTTATCTGCTCCAAACAAAAAAGTATTTCCTTACAGAAATTTCCTATTTGAACTCAGGATAATTATAATTCTTTACGTGAATTTTTTCATATTTCTTTTATTCAGAAGGAATACTTCTTTTGGTAAAACTTAGGGCTTATTTTCCAATGAATAAAAAAAAATGGTTCAGGGTGAATCAATTGTTTAGCCTTACACTTGCATTTTTTTGAACTGAAAAACTAAAAAAAATCACTTTCAGGCCCAGAAGGTCCCAGCGGAAATTCGAAACATTTTTTTTATGGAAGAAAATTTACCGCAGTATTATTTGACCAAGAGATACCAAATTAGGGCGTAAAATTTCCAAAATTCAAATTTCGGATGGGCCATAAATTCAAATGGACATGCAACATCATTTTTTTAATTGAGGATATAAATAAATACTATTAAGATAAAAAAGATAGGTATTTACAAACATATTCTCATAGAAGAAAGGAAAGCGATAGTGTTGAAAGAGTCTTGATACTGCTTCCGTCAGAAATAAGCCCTGAGTAAACAGTCGACAATCATACTTTCTATAATTACCGATGGGATGAAAAGCACCCATGAGGAGCAGAAGAAGAAAATGCTGAAACCATGTAAGAATGGCAAAGGGCTTCGAAGTAGTTTTACAAACATAATTGTTAATTACTTTCAAAATGTTAATAAATAATTTAATTAATTATCGAATACTTTATTTATGATGGACAGAATTAAATTTGTTCTTTCTCCATTTTTTTCGATCTCTTTCCTTCACAAAATTTTCGATCATCAATCTTATATTCGTCATATATTTCTACTCTGCTTTTGTCAGATAAGAATTATTAGGGGTTGAAAAAATCCCAGTGGCAAACAAAGAATAGAGTGAATAAAAAAGTTATTAAAAATATAATCAAAATGTAATCAATTCAGCTCTTCTTTAGATTTCACAGAAAATTCTGTAAGATTTGAGAACATTCTTTAAAATTAGTAACATTTTTTGAGTATTTCTTTTTAGTATAAATAGTATTAAAAATTATCTTATTTGAATAATCTGAGTAGATGCTACTCAGAATTTTTTCAGACGGAAAAAGTATATTTTAAGTAGAACACGGAAGACTTCAGTCAGACATACAAATTAGTTTTTGTTAGCAAAAAACATAAAAATATTAAATACCCCAAAAATGAAAAGTGCTGGCATAACATATTTTTCTACTTAAATGATTTATTATATGTCTAATATATATAAAGCAGATAAAGACTTTCTTAGAGAGGCACAAGTGTCATTTTTCTACTTCAAAAAATTCTGAGATCTCATAACGATTCTTTTTCTTCTTGAATTACATTTATTCCTTGAATTGTTTTCGAAGGAGAAACAGAAATGTATGATTAGACATGCCTTATATATTTTTTATCGTACGTAGAAATTAGCAGAATCTTATTTGTTTATAATCAATATTTACGAATAAAAAAAAAGTGTCTTACAATCGTTATAAGCAGAAACCAGAATTTTTGGTCAGATGATGCAATTTTTTAATTTATAAAAGTTAATAAAAGTAAAGTTAGTAAAAGTATGTTTTATTCGGTCCCACTAAAAATACTTTGTCTACTAAAAATGAATTCTACGTCTGCCCATAGTTCTTCTTTTTCCACTTTAATATATTGTTTTTTTTTAATTCGTGGTGCCTGTATGAGGCCGTTAAAAACTATCCGAAATAGGGAATTATCGTGCAAGAAAGATGATTTTTTCAGCAAATAGTTGAAATGTTACGAAAAAAAAATAAGTTTAGGCCAGTTTCATTAACAACCAAATAGTTTAATCTACAACCAAGAAAGCTGCATTTTCAATGAAAAAAAGATTAATTTTTAATCCAAACAGACGAATTTTTAATAAAACAAATGAATTCTTCAACAAAAACGTGACTTTTCAACAAAAAGAGTTGAATTTTTTATAAAAATTAATTTTCTACCAAAATACATATCTTCAATAAAAAAATGGAATAGTTACATACTTTTTTGCACATTTTTAATTCTGGTACAAAACATTTGAATTTCCAATCTGAAAATATAATCTTCTTGAGAAAAAATTAATTCTTTACCAAACAGATGACTTTCCAACCAAGAAGATCAATTTTTAACAACAAAAATTATATAGTTTTTAATAAAATACATGAATTTTCAACCAAGTGGTTGAATTTTATCTGAAAATATGGATTTTCAAATCAAAAGGATGTATTAAATTTTCTGTTGATAAAGGATTAATTCTCATTTTAAAATAATAATTTTAGGTTTTAAATATTTTTAAATGTGTGAAAAAAAGAATATAGAAGACTTTGAGAAAATTTCTATAGTTTTTCAGGTTTTAAACAAATTTTAGGTAAACTGAATTTTGCATTGCCAAGAGAATGAAAAAAATTGTCTTAAGATTCATATGAAAATTTTAAGAGAAAATTAGAAACATCACAAAACATTTTCAATTATTTCCTTAAATTTTTCAATAGAGCATAGTATATTATTGTATACAGATTTTTAAACATCTTCCTAAGGTTTCATGAATATAAAAAAATAATCCTTTTACGTTCCTAGGAAAAATTAAAATTATTTTTTTATTTTGAAAAATGAATTTGAATAAGCTATTTTTTCAAATGTCAAAATATTTTTAAAAATTCCTTAAATTGTCAAAGAAAAATCCGAAAGATTTTAATGCAATTTTTTTAATTAAAATTTTTTTTAATTTATGAAAAATTTGAATAATTTTTTAAGATTAGAAGGCTTAGAAGGTTTGAAAAAGTTGAAAAAATTCATTTTCTTAAAATTAGTGCGAAATTTTTAAATAATTTTTTATTTTGAAAAATTAACTTTAAGAGAAAATGAAAAAAAGGCTTTTAAAAATTTTAAGCGATTTTATAAAGTTTCAAACAAAATTTATAACTTTTTAAAGCAAAATTTTTCAATTTGAAAGAATTAAAAAATCAAAAAAGATCAAGTTAATTCAAGCAATATTTAGAAGAATTGAAGAGATTCTACCAAAATTCTAAACTTTAAATGGTTTTTAGAAATGTAGATTTTAAAAGAGTTCAAAAAAACTTCAGAAGCTTTACAAGGATTTAGAAAGATAAAAAAAAAGATCTTAAACTTCCTTGAAAAATTTAGATGATTATATGGCAATTTTTTATATTTGGAATAATTTTTTAAAATTGTAGGATAAATTCGCAATATTTAAAAATATTTTTTTTAGAAATCTAAGACGTTTTAAACAGAATAGAAATATTTCTAAACTTGAAAAACTTCCGAAAAATTGTCAAATATTTCTTGATTTCTTTAAAAATTCTAAAAGTCCTAATCAGCATTTAAAAATACTTGAATTTTTTCTAAGATTTTTTAAAATCCTATAAAATAAAAAAATTTCTTTAAAATCTTCTAGATTCTCTTCTGACACATTTGAAATGTTCAAAAATTTTTTCTTCTCAGCTCAGATTAAAGTATTCGAAAACTTTTAACAAGAAATAGTTGTATGAAGTTTTTATATTGTATTATTTTTAATATTGTTTTATTTATGTCTAGACAATACTTCATCATAAAAAACCCTTTTTTAATATAGAAAACGTCTATTACGTATGTAAAAATAAACCCAAAAATTAGTAATTTTTTGCTTTTTCTGTTTACTGATCTAATTAGTAAAACATTAACATAAAAAATTATTAATAAATTGCACCTAGTCAAGAACCTTAACATCAAAAATAAAATAATATAGAACATGTTACGCAACAGTGTCGAGAGGAAGGGGAGGGGGTCCAAACTAAATTATATGGTATGTTACATGGGGGGGGGGGGCAAAATATTGAAAATGATGTTGCGTAATATGTGAATGCTTCATATTTAGATGATTCGCTTGTTAAACAAATCAAAAATTATCTCAAAACCAGCTCCCCCCCCCCCCCCCCCCCCCCCCCCATTGTGTCAGTATGATGTGGTTTCTGAAGGACCCTATCTAAAATTTCCTGTTTGGTCACTTCTTGTATGAAAGTTAGGAATTCATGTTATACATGCCACATAAGGTAGAGAACGCTGCTAGTTAGAGCTTCAAGTTTACTAAGAGACAATTAATTCAGCTTGGATGGAACAGTAACGCAGTTCACCGAATGAATAGCTTAATTAGATCTTGCTGCAACTTTGATCCGGACTACAAGCAGACTCATAAGATTGTCAATTAGCTACCACCAAAGTTCACCATGAGACTCACTGGAATCAATTGCGAGTTACTTGACTTGATTTTGGACATGGGAGCAGTTAAAAAATTATTTTATATTAATAACCAATAACAAATCCATTCTGAAATCACGAGGTGCTTACTAAATTATATTTTAGTACAAATAAAGACATTTTTTTGTAATGAAAACGTTTTTCGGTACGAAAAAGTTCAGTGTTATATCATCTAATTACGTAAGAGAATTTAGGGAAAAGGGGGGGGGCTTATTTTTTCTTATGAGGAAGGGGCATGGGATTGGAAGATCTCACCTAAGAAAAGTTTTTATTAAAAAAAGAATATTAAATTCAAAGATATTACAAAAGCTCTTCAAGAAATTTATGGAATTTTTAACCAAATAGATGAATTTTTAACCCTGAAAATGAATTTTTAAAGAAGATGAACGACGATATAGTTTAGTTTTCAGCTCAAAAAGATAAATTCTGACGATGAATACATTCATTAAATATATAGTTCAAAAAATAAATTTAAACCAAAAAATTAATTTTCAACAATAGAAATAAATTTTCAACCAAAAAAGATTAATTTTTCAGAAAATACGTGAATTCTCAACTAAATAGTTGAAGTTTCAACTACAGAAATAAATTATATAAATGGTATTAAAATAAGAATATTTATAAAATAAATAACAAATGAAAAGATTAATTTTTAATCAAGAACATTCATCTTTCACCTAAAAGATAAATTTTCAACAAAATATATGAATTTTCAATTAAAAAAGATAAATTTTTAATAAAAAATGGAATAGTTCATTTTTAATTTTACCAAAACTAAAAAAAATCCTCTTATTCTAATAAAATTTGTATGAATCAAACAATAATCGATTCGAAATTTCTTTTGATATGAAGAAATGTCTGTGGTTAATTCGAGGTAAATATTATTTGAGTGTAAGTTTCAACCCCAAAAAAACGATTTTTGAAAAAATAGTTCAATTTTCATCCAAATGAGTGAATTTCTAACGTAAATGATTTTTTAAATAAAAAAGACAGATTTTATATCAAAAATGACAAAGTTTAATTTTTGTTTAAAAGAAGAATTTTCTACAAATTAATTAAATTATGAACTAAAGAGATTGATTTTTAGTCCAGAAGGCAAACTTTTAACCAAGAAAATTAATTTTCTACCAAAAAAGAAGATTTTTTAACAAAATAAACGAATGTTCAACCAAAGAGTTCAGATTTAAACGAAAAAAGGTCAACTTTCAACCAAAAATAGAATATTTTAATTTTCTATAACAAATTATTTTTAATTTAAAGGACGAATTTTTAAGAAAAATTCTGAATTATTAGCTAAAGAAACGAATTTTCAACACAAAAAAATAAATTTATAACTAAAATAATTAATCTTCTACAAAAAAAGCCAAAAAATTACATGATTTTTCAATTAAATAGTTGAATTTTGAACTAAAATGTTAAATCTTCAAGCAACTCACTGAACTTTTAACATATTTTATGAACTTTTAACTAAGTATTCTCAACAAAATACATCGATTTTCAACCAAAGAGATAAATGTTTAACCAAAAATCTAATACCTTCTCTTGATGAGAATGTCAAAATACAAATTTTCAACAAAATAGTCTAATTTTAAACCAAGACAGATTTTACAGTGATTAAAGAATATAAATATCTTCCGAAATGTAGAATCTTCGAGAAAAAATTAATTTTCAACCAAATACTTGAATTTTAAATCAAAAAGGTTTAACTTTCAACCAAAAATTGAATAATTTAGTTTGTAGTCCAAAAAATTTATTTTTTATTTATTTTTAACAAGGTAGTTCAATTTTCAATCAAATAGTAACATTTACCAATAAGACGAATTTTCAAACAAATAATTAAATTTGTAACAGAATAAATAAATTTTTAATCAATTAGTTAAATTTTCCAGTCAATTTCCTTAATCAGGAAATATGATTGGCTTTGAAAATAAAATTGTTTAATTCTAAAGCAAAGCAGATTAATTTTCTACAAAAAAAGACCTTTTTCATGAAAATACAGTCAAACTCGGATATAACGCCCCCGGATATAACCCTTCCGAGAACTGACGCCACGTCGCAGGTAGGAGTAAAATGAGCTGCGACGTTTTCATCCGAATTAGCACTCCATCGGGTTTGTTCCCCACCCCCTCCAGCCCCAAAACCATTGTTATTTACGAGTTTGGGTGGGCATGACTTTTAAACAAAATAGCTCAATTCTAAACTAAAAAAAAATTATTTTAAATAACAAAATATCAATTTTCAACCAAAAAAGGAACGAATTATCAATAAAATAGTTCCATTTTGGACCAAAGAGAAAAATAAATTTAATTCCCCCTTAAAAAAAGATCAATTAATGGTAATGGTAATGATCTTTATTAATACTTACTTTTAATTTATAATTATGACCCCTTATGAAGTGACTTGGAAGAAATTTATGAGACACTTATTTGAGATCTTAAAGTTGTAATAAAAATTTCGAATCGAGAGTTTATACGGAAAATTGAGAATAAAATGTGTGACTGAATAGGAGATACGGCAAGATGAATGGAAACTGCCGACTCCTGGGCTGTTGATTTAGGAAGTATCGAGCACAAGGATGAGAGCGCTTAAAGGGCAAACTGTTGCTTCGTCGAGCTTCAACAAGTAGCCCGACGCCTCTGAATCCAAAGTTTTATATCTTCCATAAAAAAATTTAATGCTCGTTTCCTTTCAGATTTTTTTCAACTCAAAACCTTTTAAACAAATCTATCATGTTTTTCTATCTATTAGAGATTTGAAATTTTGATAATATATGAATGGTTATTTATCCAAAAAGATTAATTTTCTATCAAAATACAAATCTTCAACAAAATGCATTGAATTAAATAGTCCAATTTTCGAGAGAAAAAAAGTTTTCTGCCAAAAATGGAATAGTTAAGTTTTCAGTTTAAAATATTCCTTTGAAACAACTACAAAAAAACAATTTTTAAACTTTTTAATTCAACCAAAGAAAATGAAATTTTAACAATGTAAGGAGATTACTGTTCTATCCAAAAATACGAATTTTCAACTAGAAAAGAACAATTGTCAATTAAAAATATCAATTTTTAACCAAAAATGAAATAGTTACATTTTTTATAAATGATTAGTGTTTTTAAAAAATACAGATGAATTCTCAATCTCAATATATGATTTTTTAATAGATGATTTTTTACTGAATAGTTTAATTTTTCGTAAAATGTAGTTTAATTTTCAACCAAATATTTAAATTTTCTACAAAAATAGTTAAATTTTTAACAAGAAAGAAAATGAAGTTTCAACTAAGAAGAAGAATTTTCTGCAAAAAAATACAATTTTTCAACAAAATACATAAATTTTCAACAAAATATTTCAATTTTGAACCAAAGAGATGAATTTTCGAGAAAAAAATTAAATCCTAAAAAAAGAATTTTCAACAAATAAGTTCAACATTCAACCAAAAAATGTATTTAATTTGTAACCAAATAATCTAATTTGTATGCCAAAGGATACATTTTTAAAGAGAAAAAACTAATTACAACTAAATAGTTTAAAATTTTTTATAATAATTGTAATTACGTAAATGAATCTTTCATGGTGAATCTTCAACTAAAACATAAGAGTTAATTTTAGATCAATATTAATTTCTTTGGTTAAAACCTGTACTATTTGGTTTAAAATATATGTATATTGTCGGAAATTTAACTTGGTGATTTAAAATTAAACTGTTCGATTGAAAAATACCTTTTTTCAGTAAAGTTCACCTGTTGTGTAAAAATATCGTTTTTATAAGTTGAAAATTAATTTTGTAAATGATAATTTAACTATTCCATTTTATGCTATATTTTGGGCTAATATTTGGTTCAAAATTTTTCTATTTTATTAAAAATTCGTCTTCTTGGGTTAGAGATTCCAATTTGATTGAATTTGGTTTTATTTCGCAAAGAATTTTTTTTAAGTCCTTGAGATAAGATGTCGAAACCGTAATGAATTCCAGAACTGATGTCGTTCATTGCGAAAAAGTAATTAGGTTTCTTGACCAGAGTGGTAGAGAAAAAGAGATCTTAATTTTTAGATCTTCTCTTTATATACTACCCTGATCAAGAAACCTAATAATTTTTTTAACAAAATTTAGATTGAAAACTCGTCATTTTCTTCTCAAAATGCATCTTTTTTGTAGAAATTAAATCATTTTTGGTTACAAATTCAACTGTCTGGTTGAAAATTAATATGTTTCGATTGAATTTTTTTTTTAAGTTAGACTTTCTAATTATAGAAAATTTGTATTTTTCGCTAAATAATTAAAAATCTTAGTATACAATTAATCAATTTGACAGTAAATTCAAATATTTGGTCAAAAGTTAAGCTGAACATTTATGTATTTTGTTGAAAATTTGTCTTTTGTGGTTGAATATAAATTTTGTTATGATAAATGCAACTGTTTGGTTGAAATATATTTTTTAATATTTGAAAATATTTTTTATGATCAGCTATTACATTTTTTATTAGGAATTCATCTTTTTGCTTAAATACGAAAAATCTACTATTACAATTTGATTTAGAAATTCTCATTTTGAGGTTAAAAAATCTACTCTGGTTAAAATATATTACTGTTTTTTGGTTTAAAATTATTTTTTAAAGAAAAATTTTAATATTTAGTTAAAGACTGAACTGTTTTATAGAACAAGAGTCTTTTTGGCTTGAAAATTCAACATCTTGGATAATTTGTTCTTAATTGACTGAAAAATGTTTTTTTTTTGAAAATTCGTCTTTTTGGTTTAGAAATTCATCTATTTTCAATGAAATTTTATCTTTTTTCTTACAAAAATGCCTCAATATGGTAGAAAATTCTGGTTTTTATTAAATTAACAATTACTTTTTTAAATAAAATATTTAATTTTTTATTAAGAGTTTTATTTAGTTCAAAATTAATGTATTTTGTTGAAAATTTGTTGTTTTTGATAGAAAATAAAACTATTTGTTTAACGATTTATTAGTAAGAACAAATAACCTTCTTGGTTGAAATTAATTTTTTTTTTTTGAAAACTCAACATTTTGGATCATTTTTTTCTATCGACCAGAAAATCTTTCTTAGATGAAAATCTGACTTTCGCTCGGTTAATTTTTAGCCAACAAAAATTACGTAATGTATGCATGGCCCCTAAATGTCAAGGTATAATTTTGGGCCAAAAATTTAATGAAAAAAAAACCGGGAATGCGTAACTGTCATTTTTATACTCATGTAAAACTGTGTTTCTTTCTTATAATTTGTTTATTAGTCTAACAACTTTTAATTAGAGAAATAAGATTTTAAAATATGTTTTTTTTTTTGAAAATCTAAATCAATAAATAAAAAATTCTTTTTGTCCAAATTGAATCCCTATAGCAGAAGCAGAACGATCCTGTTAAAGTTACTGGTCTCCACTTTGTCGCGCGATATTGCACGCTAAATGAATTACTCCCGTAGAATTCCATTAGCTACAGAAAATGCTTACTGGCAACTATTGCGAGCTTTTGGATTGGATACTCAGAATATCGAGATTTTAGTCTGATTTTCATCACCTTACCAATTTTTTGTTCACAGATAGTAACAGTTATAAGAAAAAAGAACTATAATTTCATTGTTAATAATAAAGAAACAGAGTGATTAAAAAAAAGATTATTTATCTGAACACGCAAACTAGCCTAAATTGAACTTTTTTGGTCAACTACTTTTTGGACAAAAAATCCAAAATCGGATATAATTTAGAGTTCCCCGATTTGAATTTTGTATTTTCTATTAATTTTTCAAAATTTTTATTTCTACCATGTCTTGGAAATACTTGCAATACATTTTTGTTTTCATATAACAATATCCTAATAAAAATGTTTTGCTCACTTGTTTCATATTTTTCCATGATAACTAACTTTTTTAAATTTACCAGAAAAAATGTATTAAATAAATTAAAAAATTATTTTTTTGTAAGAAATTCACCTCTTTGGTCAAAAATTTTAATATTTTCTTAAAAATTCGTTTTATTGTTGTTAAAAAAATGATTTGATCTGAAATTCTAAGGATTTAATTTTGGGCTGAAAACTGATATTATTTAGTTAAAAATTTAACGATTTCGTTGAAATGTATCTGTTTCAGTTGAAGATTCAACTTTTTGATAAAAAATTCATGTATTTTGTTCAAAATTCGTCTTGTTTTTGTAGAAAGTTATCTTATACTTTGAAAATGCATAATTTTTTGTTAATAACACAACTAATTTGTAAAAATTGTCTTCGTTCTCGTGGAGCATTCAACTATTTAATTGAAATTTTTTTGGTTATATTCAACAGTTTTCTATTTAAAATTAAAATTTCGTTTGGTGGAAGATGTATTGTTTTAGTTTATTATTTAAATATCTGCTCGTAAATTAAATTTTCCGTTAAAGTCTTAGGTTAAAATTAAACTTTTTATTAAAAAATTAAACTGTTTTGTAGATAATTCGTTTTGTTAACTTATAAATTAAATAATTTCATTGAAAATTCATGTATTTTTTTCAAAGGTCGTCAGTTTTAAAAGAATAATCATGGTGTAAAATTAACCTCTTTGTTAAAAAATTAACTGCATAATTGAAAATTCACCTATTTTGTTAAAAATCATTTTTATCTGAAAATCTAACAATTTTATTTTAGGTTGTAAACTTATCTTTCCTTACAATCTCATCACAATGAAAATGTACTCTTTTTTTTAAGTAAAAAATTCAACTATGTGGTTAAAAATGTAATTTTTACATTCTCATCATTTATGATTGAGAAATTATTAGAATTGTTTGAAATTTGACATCACACTTTTTCAACGGATGTCCACGTTTCAAGACCCCCTGAATCCGAAAATCAGGTTTTCACGATGGCGTCTGTCTGTCTGTCCGTCCGTCCGTAAACACGATAACTCTCGAAAAAATGAACGAACCAAATTCATCTTATAACACTTTTTTTAGGTCCTAAAAGAAAGGAAGAGTTCGTGGACCAGCCATTTTTGATAAAAATTCAAAAAGTAAGCGCATTTTGAAAATTTTTGAGACCACTTTTTTCTGAATTTGAAAATTCTATGTACGGATATTTATAGTATTAAAAAAAACAAACAATTTATCCTTATGACTTTTTTCGATAAAAAGAAAATTCTCAGAGTTATAGCGTTTTCAAAATTTTTTTAATTTAACGAAAATCAAAATTTGAAGGCGAAAAACGCACGATATAAAAAAGATTCAAGAGAAGAAAAAGATTTCTTTTTGAAAGCCCTACAAGATTATCATAACCAATTTTTGGATTTTCTTCATAAATCGAAAATTCTAATTTTGATTGCACAAAAAATAATGAAAAATAAAAAATTCCATTTTGTGGACAAACTATATAGGATACGAAAAAAGATGAATTAACAAAAATGGTTATCCAAAAAAAAATACAATTTCGTTAAGAATCACTTCTTGATAGGATGCGTACTTTTTGTTTTATTCGTGAAAAATAACGCTGAATAAAATAAAATAAAAAAAAAATGTGTGGAAAAACGACGAAAGTTACGTGAAAAAAATCCAACAAAACCTGTTTACAAATGTCTGTCGGAAATCGAGCGCGCAGCGCGAGTGTCACGATGAGAATGCGTACCTCAAAGCCTACAGAGCTTTGATAAACTTAATCTTTGACTATACTTAATTAAGTAGACAATTCAGAATATGAAGGCGCATATAAATACTGCCATCTAAAAGAGATCTTTTTGATTAAGTTTTTTTAAAGCATTCCAAATGCAAAGAATAAATATCCGAGCGCGAAGCGCGAGGCAACCTATTATCGAGCGCGAGATTCAACCTCGCGCGCCCTAGGCGCACTCAAATTTGCGAGCCGCACGCGCAGCGCGCGATGAGAATGTGCCCGCAAAGCGGGCAGATTTTTTAGTTAAAAATTCTACTATTTGTTTAAAAATTCGTTTATATTGTTCACAAGACGAGCTTTTGATAAAAAATTTGTCTCCCTAGTTTTAAATTCTTGCTTTTTGGTTGAAAATTAATCTATTTCGGTTATGGATTCTATTATATTGTAGAAATTTCGTCGTTTTTAGTTCATTTTAAGTGATTTTTTATTTAAAATTGAAATCTTTGTAATTAAAAATGTATGGTTTTAGTTTAATTTTTAACTATTCGGTTGCAAATTACATACTTTGTTAAAAACTTACGTAAGGTCTAGCGTATTTTAGATAAAAAATATTGACAACGCCACCATTCCATACCGCTCCACGTCGCATTTATGCGGTGTACCGCGCAACGTCGAATTTAGACTGAGTACTCGTACAGCTCTAAGTCCTTTGTGTATCTGTATCTATCTTTTTCAGTTAAAAATGCAACTGTTTGATTAAAAATTCATATACTTTTTTCAAAATTCATATTTTTTGTAGACCATTGATCTTCTGGGTAGGAAATTGTACTGCTTGGTTAAAAATTGTACGATTCATTTTGAAATTTAACTATTTAGTAGAAAATTAACCTTTCTACTGAAAATTTCTTTTTATCAGTTAAATATTAAACTGTTTTATAGATTCATCATCTTCTTAATCTATAAACTCAATAATTTTACTGAAAATCCATATATTTTGTTGAAAGTTCGTCAATTTTGGTAGAGCATTAATCTTCTTGGTGAAAAAGTCACCTCTTTGGTTAACAAATTAACTATTTTGTTGAAAATACGTTTTCTTTGTTAAAATTTTTTTCCTATCTGAAAATTTAACGATACCAATATCGACGCCTTTATTCCATACCGCTCCACGTCACGTTTGGGCGGTGTACAGCTCCATGTCTTGGGTATTCGCAGAGGACCAAGAGCTACACAGAGACCAAACGTGACGGAGTTATGTACACCGCCCAAACGCGACATAAAGCGGTACACCGCCTAAACGTGATCTGGAGCAAAATGCCTTTCCTTCTATTTTCCTTCACGCCGAACCCTAACGCACTATAAGTTTCAATTTACACGCATCCTTTTTAAATAAATGGGAATTTTCACCCGAAGAAAGGAAGGAAAAGGAAGTGTAAAGACGAGAGGAATGAACAAGGCCTGAAATTAAATTACAGGTTCGATTGGGATAAACGAATTTATAAGTTTCAGACCCCTTTTGTTCTTTCTTTCGTCGTAGGTGAATGAACTGCTTTTTTTACAATTTTAATCTGGAAATATATTCAATATCAGTGCTTTCTAATAAATTAATCTATTTTACTAAAAAAATTTTTTAATCCTTTTTGAGATTTCAAATCTGATTGGTAATCAAAATTTTTAATTGAGTAATTTTAATTCTAAAAATTTATTCATAAAAGATCAAATTTACATTACAGTCATATTAAACAAGAGTTTATATGAGTTTATCTATTATTACGGATTAAGAATTTTCTAGATCATCAATATAGTTAATTAAATATTTCATGATTTTAATTTTTCAATCAATAAAGGATTTTCTAACAAAAGTAATAAACTTATAACCCAAAAAGACGAATTTTTAATAACGAAACATTAATTTGTTACCAAGCAGTTTCAAAGAATTTTCAACGAAAAAATATTTTTTTTAACCAAAAATGATATGGTAAAATTTGTCGTTAAAAAAATTAATTAACAAAAAATAAATAAACAAATTTTTAACCATTTGAATTCAACCGAAAAATATCAATTTTTAAATAAATAGTAGACTTTCTAATTTATGAGGAATAATGGTTATAATAATAAATTGTGTCCAACCATATATGAAATAGTTTAATTTTCAGCTAAACAAATAAATTTTCTAAAAAAGAAAACCAGTTTAATTCTAAGGAAAAAGACCAATTTTTAACCTTCATTTCAATCCTCAACCAAAAAGATGAATTTTCAACAAACATGTTTAATTTTTAACCCAAAGGGTTAATTTTCTCACAAATAATTGAGCTTTAGAATAATAAAGAATCAGTTTCCAACCAAGAATATAACTGTTAAATGTTCAGACAAAAAAATTAATTTTTAAAAAGAATATAAATTTTTAATCAAAGAGATGTATCTTAAAAAGTGACTTTTGAACAAAGTAGTCAAATTTTTAACAAAAAATATACATTTATATCCAACCACTTAAATAATAAAAACGATGAATTTTCCAGTAAAAAGTTTAATTTTCCACCAAATAGTTGGATTTTCATAAAAATAATTTATTATATAAAGAAATAGTTTGAATTATAAATCGAAATATAAATTTTAAACAAAAAAGTTAGTTTTTTACCAAATCCTTCAATTATATACAAAATTATGGAATTTTCCAGCATAAAATGAGCATTTTTTACAAAACAGTTCAAGTTCTGACCTATTTTTTTTTAAATAGTTCAAAAATCCATGTAATTGCTTTTTTATTCAAAGAAGATTGATTTTAAATTAAAAATATCAACTATCAACCATAAATGGAATTTGAAATGGAATTTGAAAGCAATAATTTTTTTAAACAAAATACCCTAATTTTCAAGAAAATAATTGAAATTTCATCATAAAAAGATAAATTCTCAACAAAGAATTTTCTGTACAAAAATCGAATTTTAAACCGAAAAATATGAATATTCAGCAAACAAAATGGAATTTTAACAAAAGAGTTAAAATTGAAACCAAAAAGATGAATTTTTATCTAAAAATATAAATGAAAAATATCCTAAAAAAGTGTTTCAACTAAGATTTTTTAAGAAAATAGTTGAATCATTAATCAAAGAAGATTAATTTTCAACAAAAGAAATGAATTTTTATCCAAGGAAGATGTCATTTCTACTAGAATAGATGAATTTTCAATTTAAAGACAAATTAAAAAAAAAAGAATTGAATTTTTATCCAAAAAAGATTTCAGTTTGACTTTTCAACACCAAGATATGAATTTTAATAAAATAAGTAAAAACTGCCTAATTTTTCAGTGACCGATTTTTCATTTTCCCTAACAATTAATATTTAAAATCCAGAATATTAAACTTGTGACACTTAAACGTAAACTTCAAAATTTAAACGTGTTCAATTCATTGCACAGTTCAAACATTTAAAAATAATAATAAATACAAGCTATCATTTTCAATACTATAAATTGAATAAAAAAATGTTTTAGTTTTCATAATTGTATTATTTTAATCAATTTTAAGGTAGAAAAATTAAGTTAAACCTTAAAATTGGTTTTTATATCCTTTCAAATATTTTCTTAAAAATTAATTTTAAAAAAACATTAAAATATTTCCCAGGAACCTAATAAAAAATTTGTTATTATCTTGCAACTTGAATTTTTGCTAGAATTTTTAGAAATTCTTGCAAGATAAAAAACATTGCCTTTAAATCTTATTAGATTCTTTTTTGAAAATTTTGAAAATCTTTTTAAATATTCTACTACAATAAATTGAAAAAAAATTTTTTTGGTTTTTTAAGGAATGTTGATAAAAAATTTTTATTATTTTGAAACATTTAAAAATGATTTTATGCTTCTAAATTTGTTGGTTGAAATCTTCAAAAGTTTACATTTTCTTTTAAATGGCTTAAAATATTTTCAAGTTTGTAATAATTTTTAGTATTTCCAGAACTTCTGAATTTATCTTAAACTTTCTCGAATTTTTCCCAAATTGTTAATTATTCAAGTTAATTACTTAAAGAACCTTATGCAGATCTTCACAATTGTATATCAAAATCTTCAAAATTTTGGATTTTTAATCAATTTTATATTATGTTAAAGGTAACAGTAAATAACAATCTCGATCTTATATGGAACCGAAGTTAGATGCACTCCTAATCATTGATGTAATTGATTAAAATCCATCGCTTTTATTATTAATGCAAAATTATTTTTAAAAATATATAACATTTCTGATTTAAGATTGCGTTTTATAGATGCAGATAGCTACGTACAATTTTAATGTAAAAAATGTCGCACAACTGAAATTATCCCTAATTATCAGACTTTATTTTTAGTTTTTTTCTCAAAGTTTAAACCAGGTATCCCCCTTTTTTAGGGTCTGTACACCCCCCCCCCCCCTGAACCCTATCTAACGTAATTTTTTCCGAATAAATTTTTTCTTGAATTTATTTAGGAGTCTTTAAAAAATAGACGAATTTGGGAAAAAAGAGCATGATCAAATCTTACTTTTATTTATTAATCAACACAGTAGTTCAATTTTCAAATGAATAGTTGCGAATTTTTTACCAAAACGGATGAACTCACACTAAAAAATATAAAAGTTGATATTTTGATCAAGGAAATATTTTAATTTCAAATCAGAAACAGTTAAATAGATCCTAAAAAGAAAGATTTTTTGGCCAATAAGGAAAAAAAATTTCATCCAAAATATACCGATAACTTTCAAGTAAAAAAGATATATTTTTTATTGAGAAGATAAATTTTCTACTATAAACAACGAATTCTCAATCAATATATATATATTTTGAAGTAAAAACTGGAATTTGAAAGCTAAAAAGACGAGAATTCTACAAACCAGTAAAATTTTCAATCAAAGAATTTCATTTTAACAAAAAGATAATTTAATTGTTGAATTTCTAACGGAGAAGATTAATTCGAATTAAAAAAATTATTAAAAAAAAACGAATTTTCTACAGCAGAGTGTCAACGAAATAGTTGAACTTTGAGACAAATAGCAGTTGAATTTTTTTAACCAAATATTTGAATTTTTAAACAAGAAGTTTTATTAATTGATAAAGATTAATTTAAAAAAAATCATTTTTGATAAAATAAATACGTTTTTAACTAAATATTTGAAATTTTAAACTAAGAAAGATAAATTTTTAACCAAAAATACAATAATTAAATTTTATATTGATTAAAAGTTGTTTTTCATAAAAAAAGAATTTTTTGAAAAATAGTTGAATTTTCTACTAAAATGTCGCATCTTATACTAAATTGTTGAATTTTGAATCCAAAATGACGCGTTTTTCACAAAACAGGTGTATCTTTAAGTTGAAAATATCAAATTACAACAACAAAATCCATTATCAATCAATCAGTTAAATTTTTTTAAAAATATTGAAAGATAAACTTTTAGCGAGAAATTTAATAGTTAATATTTTAACTAAAAATATTTTTATTTTAAAACAAAAATAGTTTAATTTCTAACGAAAACATTGCATTTTTAACAAAAAATTGATTTTCTACATAAAAAAAATTATAAACAAAATACATATATTAGAAACCAAATAGTTCATTTTTCAACTAAGAAAATTGATTTTCTATCAAAAAAGACGAATTCTTAGTCAAATTTATTAACTTTGAACCAAATACTTGAATGTCCATTCAAGAAGATTGATTTTCAAACAAAGAAGATTTTTTATTTACCAAAAAACGAGAATATGTAACAAAATACATTCATTCCTATCAAGTCTTTGAATTTTCAACCAAAGTCAATTCTCTTACAGAAAAGAAGAACTTCCAACAAATTACATATGTATATTTTCAACTGATCACAATTATTTACGGAAATTCCCAGTACTATTTCAAAATTGGAATTCTTTTCCAAAATTACCTGTCCCAAAGTAAAAATTCTAATTCTTTGCGAAAATGCCATGCCCCAACTGTCAAGATTTTTATTCTTTTCTGTTATTCTGTTCTAAACTCAAAATTATAATTAATTACTAAAAATCCTGAAGTGAATATATCCATTTTTGTTCATTAACACCTCAAACATTTTCAAGTAATGTAAATTTGTTAATATTTTTGAATGATAATAAATAACTAGTGTGCAGCAGTGGGGCCACACGGTAGGAGTAAAACTTTGATGGAAAAAGTTTGAAATTTTTCATGAGGAATCATCGTGATCTTTGAGGAGATCGCATAGTAAGATAGTACAGGGAGAGAGAGAGAGAGAAATAAAAGGGAGAGAAAGAGAGCACATACAGGCGTTGGTCAACGTGGCAGTAGTGGGGCGAGTCCTTAGACCAACTGCGAATTCCAAAATAAGTTTAGCTTAAAAAATTAGGCTTAGGGGAAGACTGTCGTGATTTGATGAGAAGAAAATGATTGACTGGGATAGATTAATATTAATGCGGATTGAAGAGTCGCTTCATTTGCAAAAAACAAGATATTAGGACCTTCTCAGTTACCGTTCTTGACGATGCTAGTTATTAGATTATTGCCGGTAATTACCGTACAGCTCTGACAGTAAAGAGGTCCCGGGTCGAGTAAAGTACCGAGTGCAGCTATGCAGATTGCTTTATAACCTTGTTACTGATCACTCTATTAACCTCACCGAGCTTCTTGCACTACGGAAACCCTACAGCGGTCTCTGTAAGAACACGATTTTCACAAGACGTGCTTTCCGTCAAGAGGCTGTTCAGGAATCACGTAAACTTTTTTTTCTCAAATTTTGAAACAAGTTTTGACCCTCTGCTATGGTCCGACCCCCCCCCCAACCCCCCTATCCCACACGCCTTGCCCTATCTTATGTAATTTTTGCCGATAATTTTTTTTTCATTTATTTAGGGGTTATTCAACAATTAAGTAAGACGGTTTTGGGGGGAAGGGAGATTAGTTAAAATTTTACTGTTTTTTATGAATTAACCAACTACACCAAACAGTCGCAAATTTAACCAAACGCGCTGAAATTTATACCACAAAAAATCAATTTTTTATTTAGAAAGACGAATATTCAACAAAAGTTGAATGTTCGAACGTGACTGATTTTTTGTCAATAATTTTTTTTTTAATGAAAAATGTCAAAATTTCAAACAATAATGAGCGTTATAGAAAACAATTGAGGTTTCAAAAAAATACATCAACTTTGAACCTAATGGTTGAATTTTCATCAAAGAACATTTATTTTCTACTAAAAAAGATGAACTTTCAAGAAAAGGCATACATTTTTACCCCAATAGTTGAATTATATTAATTTAATTTTCAGCGTGAAAAACGAATTTTTTACAAGGCAGTTAAATTGTTGTTGAATTGAGTTCAATTTTCCAGCCTTGTAGGCTGAAAACATTTGCAACAATGAAGATTACTTTTCTACTAAAGAAGACAAATTTTTCAATAAATTACATAAATTTCAAACCAAATGGTTGAGTTTCCATACTAAAAAGATCAATTTCAACCAAAAATTCAATAATTAAATTGTTGGCTGAAAAATGTTCAATTAGAAAGATTAATTTTCCACTGAAAAATACAAATTTTCAATAAATTACACAAATTTCCAATCAAATAATTGAATTTTTACACAAAAAAAAAGATTAATTTGAATTAAAAATTTAATAATTAAATTTTTATTACAAAAAATTAGTTTTCAACGTAAAAAAAAAGAATTTTCTACTAAACAGTTGCATTTTTACCAAATAGTTCAAGTTTGTACTAAAAAGTTCAATTTTCCGGCCTTGTTGAGTGGAAAAATTATCAAATAAGAAGATTAATTTTCTACTAAAAACAAATCTTCAAGTACTGACATACATTTTCAACCAAATAATTGAATTTTCAAGTTACAAAAGATCCATTTTTAACAAAAAACGAAATATTTAAATTATTATTACAAGAAATTATTGCTCTACAAAATAGTTGAATTTTCTACTAAATAGATTAATTCTTAACAAAATACAGCAATTTTAAACCAAATAGTTGTATCTTCAACAATGAAAAATAATTTTCTTGAAAAAGGCGGATTTTTAGCATATTACAAAAATGTCCAACCAAGTTGATGGTTTTTCAAGCTAAGAAATATACATATATTTTTAACCAAAAAGGCAATAGTTAAATCTTTCTTTTAAAAAAATTAAATTTTATAAAAAAAATAATTTCCTATAAAATAGTTGAATTTTCTACCAAATACTTAAATTTTATAAAAAAATCAAAATTAAATTTTGAACTCGAAAATATAATTTTTCAACAAAGAAAAAGCTAATTTTCAACCAAACAGTTGCATTTTTAACCAAAAAATAGATTTTCACAACAAAAAAGGTACATTTTTAACAAAAGACATAATTTCTAACAAAATATGTGATACTTTAACTTAAAAAAATCATACATTTTCTAACAAAAATGGACTAGTTAACTTTCTGATTGAAAAAATTCATTTTCAACAAAAAACATGACTTTTTAATGAAAAATGTAATAATTGATATTTCAAACAAAGTAAATATATTTAAAAAAATATATGTAGTTGAAATATCAACCAAGGGGGTTAACTTTCTTTAAAAAAGGATTTATAAACAAATGGTTGATCTTTTAACTAAAAAAAATTAATTTTCCAACAAAAATGGAACAGTTTAATTTTAAGCAACAAAAAAAACAATAGATTTTCAATAAAATAGTTAAATATTCTACCAAAGAAATGAGTTGTTAACTTAAATCACTAATCTTCAAATAAACAAATTTTATTTTCAAACAAGTCTTTCATCTTTCGAATAAATATTAAATAATGATTTTGATC
>NC_046660.1:62633764-62653246 GCF_010883055.1 Belonocnema kinseyi
CCCACCAAAATAATTTGCGTAACTTGTGCACGGCCTCAAAAAAAACTTTCAAAATCTTTCTTTATGTTTCACAGAGTAATTTTTAAATGGTTTAAAAACGAGGGCTTGATCTCCAACTGTTTTGGTGCAAATCCGTTCTCAAGTTTTCAAGGGATTTTAGAATATTCTGCGGGACTTTAAGGACTTCAATGAATTTTAAGAGATTTGAAAATATTTTAGAAGATTTTTAAATATTTGAAAAGAATTTTAGGGATTTCAAAAGATTTTGAAACATTTAAAAAGAAGTCACGAGATTTAAAAATATTTAAAAATATTTTAAAGTACCTTAAGATATTTTAAGAGATTTTAAGATATTTAAAAAAGTGTTGATGTGTTCACGGAATTTAAAAAAATTCCAAAGTATGCGTAAATAAATTTTTAGTTCCAAAGGTTAAATAAACAAAACGAAAGTTCAATTTTAAATTGGCTACGTTTGAACGCTATGAGGTCCCTTTTCAAATCAGCAGGGAAATTTATTATAAAAAATTATTTAAAATTAACAAATACATTCTTTACATAATGAATATTATCATAACATTTTGATTGGTTATCCAAATATTTGAGCGAAAAACGAATGAAGTTATAATTTATATATTAATGAAATAGTTAAATGAAAGTCGTAACCATTAATATCACTGTGAAAATAAAACAATTCAAAACTATATCAAAGAAATTTCGTAAAAGAAGTTCATTTACAAAAATGGATTTTTGAAATTGCAATTATAAAATAATCGAAAAGTTGACAAAATTAATATAGACACATTATGGATAAACCTAAATAAGTAAAATATATTTGATAGAATTTATATTTAAAGAAAAATTTGGACAACGAATTTGTGAAGAGCAGAAACACGCTAATCAGTCTTTCAACAGTTAAATTTTAATAGGTGCTCGCAATGTCATATATTTATAGTCAAATAATTAAATGCATTCAATTTGGTCATTAATCATAAAGAGCTAAAATCGAAAATTCATTATGAATACAATAATAAATTAGAATTAGTTTTTACATAATAAGCCATAGAAATCTGGAAGTCTGGAATCATCATAATTGAAATTAACACGTTTTTTGTTCTTTGTTAATGAAGAAAGATTGAATAGTTAAAAGTTTATTTAAATTTTTTTCTTAAACTAGAATTTTTGGATGTAGAAAATTAAATTAATGTCCAGTGTCAATTCTATATCTTTCAAGTGCCATAATATTATCTATACTTGAATTATGACGTTGATGTTCTTTAATTCAGTATTCTAATGGTCTAACTGTACCGGTCAGAGGTTAACCAATCGAAAAAGTAAACAATATTTCTTTTATGTTAAATTTTAAAATAAATAATGTTCCTAAGAAGGAAAAAAAACTTTTTGGACAAAAATAAAAAAAGAGGTAAGAAAACTGGGAAAGCAACCAACCAAATCCCCTTTCTTTTCTTTTTCTATTTCTTTCGTCTTTTTTATTTGTATTATTATAAAATAAAAAAACATTTATTTTTATTTACAAATTTCTCTCCGTTTACCTTCTCAAATTTACAAAAATGTTTTTTATTGTGATTTGATAATAATAAAAATAAAGAAGACGACAGAAATTTAAAAAAAGAAGGAAGGGGATTTTGGTTGGTTGCCTTTTCATTTTTCTTCCTTTTTTTTTATTTTTTTTATTTTTATTCAAAAATTATTTTTTTTAGGACAATTACTTTTTTTAAAGAATATCTTTTTTCAAATTACAATAAAAGCATTTGATGGTGGTTGTCTAAATTTGGTTGTTGGGTTCTTGGTTTTTCTTTTAGAAATTCTACACATTAACTTGATTATTGGACGTTAAATAGGATGGTAAATTTGATTCTAACCTCATTTAAATTTCTTAAATATTAAATACTCATTTAAATTTCTTAAATATTATATGCTCATTTAAATTTCTTAAATTTTAAATACTCATTTATCCTTAGGGAATGGAAATAGTTTAAAATTAGACTTTTTTGTTTTAAGAATCCTCCTAATGCTTCTTTGTTTGCTATTTGTTGCAATAATTTGATGTTCTTTGGTCTGAATTGTAAGAATTATAATTTAAAATTATCCCTTTCTTTTGTGATCATGGATGTTATGATAAAAAATTTAAATATCTACCAAACCAAATTTTTTATAGTATACATTTGTTAAAAGAGTTTCATTATCTGTTATAGAGACCCAAATATCTAAACAATTAAGAGTGGAGCTGGCTTCTTCTTTATATCTAAATTTAAGTTGTGTATTATAACCCTTAAAAATATCTAAAACTTCTGGTAGTTTTTGTTTAGGAATGGTCATGAAAATATAATCAAAATGATTTTTATGAAACGAAATATTTAAAATCAGTGAAGATAAATAGTCAATTTCAAGAAGTTCATTCCAATATCAGCTATTGCTTTTGATATTCGAGAAGCTATAGCAATTTTGTCTATTTGTTTGAAGTTTTTACTTTTTTTTATTACACTTAAAAAATGCGGATATGAGCCAAAACTCTACTCTGAATTTAATAATTATTCTCTGGGTTTTTTAGACAATCAGGTTCCATTTACTTTTGGTAAATCGTAAAAGCCTAATTGATAGGAATAGTATAAGTTAACAACATCTAACGATACAAAAATGTGATGTTTTCGCATTTTAAAGTTTTTTAGACGACTAAAAGAATCTCAGCTATCTTTTACATGCTACTCTGATTTGGCTGTTATCAATATTAAGAAACAAACTTACAATTTGGATGTAAGACTATTTATAGTAGACACTATTATTCTTAAACATCTTAAAAATGACAAAAAAAACATCACATTCTTGTGTCATTAGATGTTGCTAAATTATTTCCTACTATTGCTATCAATTTAGCTTTACCCATGTATCCAAAATAAATTGGACTTGATTACCTCAAATACCTCGAGATGAATTTTTAAATAAAATAAGTAAAGTTTTGCCGCAGATCCAATTTTTTCAAAAAAAATGGACAGAATAGATGTAGGTTCCCGATTATCAAAAGCAATAGCTGATATTGTAATGAAATCCTTTGAAATTGACTATTTAACTGCACTCAGGTTTAATATTCCGTTTTATAAAAGGCATGTTCATGATATTTTCATGATAATCCCTAAACAAAAACTACAAGAAGTTTTAGATATTTTTAACAGTTATGATTTAAATCTTAAATTTACATATCAAGAAGAAGTAACCTCCACGCTCAATTGTTTAGATATTTCGGTCTCTAGGATAAATCATAAAACTCTTTTGACAAATTGGTACCACAAAAAACTTGGCCTAATAAATATTTATATTTTATCTTACAACATCCATTGTGTCAAAAGAAAGGGATAATTTTGGATCTCAAAAATATTTAATTTTCTTCCTGAAAATTAATACCACAATATATCAATTTATTTGCAATACATTTTAATTAGCAATAGTTATCCAATTAGATAGTGGCCACTTAATAGTGGCTGCATGCTAAAAATTTTACCTTTTTAAATTTAGCTTTATCTGATCTTGAAATTTTGTTTGTTTAAAATTGGATGGATTTCCAAAATTTAGAATAGTCCAAGAGTCTAAAAGACATTTTTAAATTCAATTGAAGCTATAAACTCATGTGAAGGAAATTATATTTTTTAAAGCAATTGTAAAAAAAATCTGGACCTAAAGATACAGCTCGAACAACTGGAATCATAAATGGAACTTCAAATTTTATTTTTTGTCTAGAATTTTTTATATACTTTGGAGTATTTAATTTTAGTCCTAAACGTGTTTAACGTTTTAAACGGAACTTATGATATTTGAGATTTCCAAACATCATAAAGTGACAGAAAATTCGAAAGGTAGATTTCTGTTTAAAAAATGTAAGTTTATCAAAATTACCTTTTACGACCTTTTACGACAAATGCACTAGAAAGGTAGAATTGTAGAAAACTGACGACTTCAAACATTTTCAAAAAACCAAAAGGGAGCGGAAAGTCAATAAATATCATTTATATAGGAAACAACACTTTTAAAAAAAGAGTTAAATTTTCAAAAAAAATGTCGTTATTTTTTAACCAACTAGTTGAAGTTTTTACTAAAATAATTAAATTTTTAACAAAAACATGAATCTTTAACTAAAATAGATGTATTGTCAACGAAAAATATAATATAGTTGACATTATTTAATCCTTAACCAAATAAGAGTTAATTTATGCAAAAAGAGTTGAACTATCAACAAACAAAAAAAGCTTTTTTTATCAAAAGAGATAAAATTTAAATTGTTTGAATTAATTCATTTAAGGATCTATATTAAACCAGATTTTTAAATCTCATTCTAATGTTAAAGTTTGAAACTATAACTGTATTCTTATATTTTAATTATATTAATATTTTAATATTTTAGTTCTTATAGTTCGCAATTAAAAACACATTTTCTAAATAGAAATACATTTAATTTCAAAATTTATTGAAAATTAATAATTTGCATCAAATTATAATTAAGATATTTTCAAACTTTCAAATGTCAATTTTAAACTTTGTTCAATAAATAATATTTTGTTATATTCAAAGAAATATGAAAATTTTAGGGAAGAAACTTAAAAAATAAGTTTTTTTAAATACCATGGACTTATTAATTTCGCTATAGAAAAAAATTAAAATGTAAAAAAACTGCATCGATTCACAATTTGATGATACATTTTTATAGGGGTAATCACTATTCTCAAAAATAAGGGTGTTTATGTTGTTTCACTTTTTAATGCAAAATATATATCTATACAATCTTTCTGAGGTTAAAATTTAAAGCGTATGTTGTTATTAATTTTCCAAAAGCTATAAATTAACTTTAGGGGAAACTCACCCCTCGCAATTAATTTTTTTCAAAAATCCCGAAATGTCATGTTTAATTTTTTATTTTCATTTTCCAGATAATCTTTGCTTGAAAGATATGGTAAGATTTAATTTAGAAATATGGAAATCTATTCAGTCGTAACTTCCTAGAGTTTCTCTTGTCGGTAAGGAAATCCTTTAGTGCGAATGACACGTGGAAATGAGAATACTGGAGAATGATTAAATTTAAGCTGAGATGTTAACTCGGAGCATAGGGGCAACCAGAAACCGGAAACGGTTATCACACAAAGATGTGGCCGGATAGAAGTCCGACGAGACAAAAGGTCAGCGATATACCCAATGGAAATTTTGATTCAAAGACGAATTGTCGATTTAGGTTCTATGATAACGGAACGAGCAGAAGAGATTTTAAATTTTCATTTCGTCGGTCAGGAAAACTTAGGGAAAAATCAGGAAATTTGAAAAAAAATTGCTAGTCAGAGAATTTCTGTAAGAAGCACTTTATGTAATTGAGAATAATAATCTGGATAGCTACCAAGTCACTTTTTTCACAAATTACTTTTTTAATCACTATGGTCACTTTTTAAAATGAAAATATCACTTTATAGTCACTTTTCTTTCAATAAATTAATCCATAGGGCAACCACTATTGAATTCAGGTTTATACCCATTTCTGAATATTCCTAAATTCTTTTGCATTTTTTAAGGGTATTTTCAAACAATTCTAGTGAAATATTAAAATATTTCCATAAGTTAGAGGTCTGTTAAAGTATTTAAATTATCTTAGGGCATTTTTAACAATTTCATGAAATTTTCTGAAGGTTTCGAAAGATTTTAAAGGTATTGAAATAATTTAGAATGCTTCAAAAGACTTCAAGGTATTTTCAAAAGATTTCATTTTGAAGGTATTTCAAAGAATTTTAGAGATTTTGGGGTATTCTTATAACTTCCAAGGAATTTTTAAAAGCTTTAAAAATTACCAAGGGATTTGAAAAGGTTTAAAAGGATTTTAAATATTTAGGGCATTTTAAATGATTCTAAGGAATCTTTAAGAGATAAAAAAATGTTCAAAGAATTTCAAAACATTTGAATAATTTAGAGAAATTTAAAAGTTTTTATGGTTTTTTGAAAAATTTCTTAGAATTTCAGAAGATATGGAAAGATTTTACAGGACCAATAAAGTTTTAAGATATTATAGAAGATTCTAATGAATTTAATGAGATTTTACAGGATTTCAAGAAATTACATCAGATTTGATGTAATTTCGGGGGATTTTATATTTTAATGGATTTCAAAGTATACACGAATTAAGGGATTTTTAAGCATTTTAAGATATTTCCAAAGATTTTAAAGAATTTCAAAATGTCTACGATATTTATCAATATTCCGAGGAATCTTCAATATATTTCGATGGATGTTCAAACAAATTAAAAATATTTTAAGGGATTTGAAACATTTTTAAATATTTGAAGACATTATTAAATATCTTGAAGAATTTGTAATATTCAGGGATATTTTCAAAGATTTAAAAGAAAATATAAAACGCTTCAATAATTTGAATAGATTTTTGAAAAATTAAAAGACTTCAACTCATTTTTAAGAGTATTAAAAAATTTCAAAATATTCCAAAAGAATTTAAAGTAGTTTATAATAATTTTAAATAAATTGTCAAGAGATTTAAAAAGTTTTCAAAGTTTTCAAAAAATTCAAAAAATTAGAGTGGAGTTTTTGAAATTCCAAGAAATTTTCGAGAGCTTCAAAGAATTATATAAGATTTCAAAGAACTGGAAATATTTCAGGTTTTTTATATTTCAAGGCACTTTCAAGTGCTCTGAAAATTTTTAAGGGGTTTCAGAATATTTCAAATAATTTGAAAACTCTTTTTAATTTAATTTAGGGAGTTTTTGAACATTTCAAGAAAATTTAAAAAATTTAAAAGGATTTCAAAGAATCTAAAATATTTTATGGTGTTTTAACAGATTCCAAGGCAAATTAAACATAATGCCAGGGAATTTAATTGGTTACAATGGTTTTTATAGTTATATTTTATAAAATTTAAATGGACAAAAAAAATTTTATTTAACAAAATTGAGAGATTTTGTGATCAAAGGTTTTCAAATATTTTAAGTTATTACCAAAGATTAAACATTTTTTTCAAGATTTTGGAATATTTTAAAAGATTTAAAAATCATGTTCTAAAGATTTTAATAACTTGAAGGGTTTTCCAAAAACCTTTAAAGATTCATTTTAAAAGAATTTCAAAAGATTTCAAACGACTAGAAATATTTTAGATTATTTCTAAATATCCCAATGAAATTTCAATAAATTTCAATATTTTAATGGCATTTCCAAGGATTTAAACAAATTATAGATTATTTTTAAAGTTCCATGTCATCTTTAAGCGCTTTAAAGAATTTTAAGGAATATCAAAAAAAAATTTAAAGGTTTTCGAATTTTTAAAAATATTCCAAGGTAAATTCAGGGATATTTTATAATATATTAATTGATTTATAAGAATGTATCCACAAGAATTGAGGGATACCGTAGTATTTGAAAGATTTTAAAATATTTCAAAGCATTACTGAAGTGTTTTAAAGAATTTGATAGATATAAGAGATTTTAAATATCAAATAAAAATATTTTAATACTTTAATAATTTAAAAGGATAACAAAAATTTTAGGATATTTTTGAAATTTTTAAAAGTATTACAAAATTTTAAGATTTTTCAACAAATTTTTAAGGATTTAAAGTATCTTAGAATATTTGAATAATAATTTTAAGTATTTTCAAAAATTACAAGTAATTTTCAAGAGCGTTAAAATATGTGAAAAATAATCAGGAATGCCACACCTTAAATTTTGTTCAAATAACTTTTCGAAGATAAAGTAATTATAATCACTTTTTTTAATGAACAGATGACTTTAGTCACTTTTCTATCAATAAATTAACCCATAGATTAACCACTATTAATTTCAGATCTAGACCTAATTCTGAATTTAGGTTCTTGAATTCTGTTCAAATAATTTGGAGTATTTTAAAAGAATCCAAGACATAAAAATAATTTAAGGGTATTCCAAAGGATTTTATCCGTTTAAGGAAACTCTTAAAACTTCTAGAGATTTATTGAGAGCTTTAAAAAGTTTCAAAAAATGAAAAAAGATTTCCAATTTTATTTAGATATTTTAGGGCACTTTAAAAGAGTTCAAGGTATTTTCAAGAGATTTGGAAATTTTCAAGCATTTTTTCAATATTTAAAGGTTTTTAGGTGATGAAAAGAATTTTCATGGGGGTTTAAAGAATTTCTGTAAATATGAAATTATTTTATAGGATTTTACAGATTTAGATTTTTTTCTATAGAATTTTCAAAATCTTAACAAAGTTTCAAGAGTTTCCAAAGGATTTTTTAAGTTTGAGGGAACTGTCGAAACTTTCGAGAAAATTTTTAGAAGCTTTTAAAAATTTCAAGGAATGTCAACAGATTTCAATGTTTTTAAAAAATATTGTAGGTCTTTTTGAGATAAAGAATTTCCTAGCATGTTAGAAGATATGAAATGATTTTATAAGGTCTATAAAGTTTTAAAACTTTTTACAAAGTCCCCAAGGAGTTTTAAAAGATTTCCGAGGATTAATGATTTTAAGGAATTGAAAAAAATGTAATTTCAGGAAGATTTTATAATATTTTAATAGATTCAAAATAATTTATTCACAAGAATTGACGAATTTCGCAGAATTTCAAAAATTTCAAAATATTTCAAGGTATTAACGAAATTTTTAAAGAATTTTACAGATTTGAGAATATTTTAAAAGATTTCAAAATAAATTTTTCATGCCCTCAATAATTTAAAACTTTCAAGAACTTAAAAAAGTTTTAAATAATTTTTAATATTTCACGGTATTTTTGTAGATCTTGAAGAATTTATGCGATTTCCCAAAATTTGAATAGGAGTTCAAAGTATCTTAAATATTTAAGAGCATTTAAAAAAATTCCCAGTCACTTTGAAGAGTTTTAATACGTTTAAAACGGGTTTTAAATAGTTTAAAGGATTTTAAATACTTGGTCAAATCTCGAAATATTTCAAGAAATTATTGATTAATTTTAATAAGCTAATGAAATTTTTAAAGCTTCCGCGGTATTCCAATAAATTTTCCAGTATTTCAGGAGATATCAACAGATTTCATGCGTCGTTGACTTTCCGACGGGATATAGAAGAAAATTGAAATGAATATTGATTTGAGAGCGAAATTTATTACTATGATTTTTAATATTATTGTAAAATATACAAAAAATCATCATTACTTCAATAGAAAAATTATTTTAATCATACAAAATAATATAGAAAATTTTGCATTTGTCTATTTATTTAAAGAATAATTTTTGTTTTTGTTGGAAATTACGACAATTTTCTTGTTTCGAAAAGACTTCGTAGATGTAAAAAAAATTATGTATATAAATATTCATTTTTATAGCAGCAGTATCCAATTTTAAATTCCAAACTACAAATTTAAAGAGAACAATTACTAAAAAACACCAACAACATTTTTTATATTTTAAGAATTTTTTAAATCTTTTTAAAATTTGCCCCACAAGTTTTTTTATCTTGTCTCGCTGCATTTATATATTAGAATAAAACTGTACGAAAATTATTTGAGCCAATCATAATACGTAATATTTCTTATCACAATTAGAGGATTTTTAAATCCTTGAAGTCAAAATTAATTCAATCGTGAAAAAGTACTTTTTCCCATATTTTTAAACATTTTTATCTGTTCTGCATACATAAAAGATAGAAAATTTTTCTCGTTTCTTCATAGGCGCATGTAAAAAAAGTGATTTCAAATTTTTCGCAAACGCTACCCCCTAAATTTTGTTCTTTTGTTAAAAAAGTACTGTCATACATTTTTTTTATTTAAAAAAATTGTTTCGAGTTTTCGCTAAGCCCTTTTATCTCTGAAAATTAATTTTCATAAGTAAATTTTTTTGAATAACAATTTAAGGCTAAAGAATTCTTTCATCCCTCAAAATTGTTTTCTATTTATTAAGGAAAGAGTAATTTATTTTATGAAACAAAAGAATTTGAAAATATTATTGGGCCCAGAATACCATAATTTGCAATCGGATTATAATTTATGATCTAAAGTGGCCCCTCAACATTTTTGTTTTAAATAATAAGCATAGCATTTCTTTTACAATATAAAGAGAGTACTTTAAAATGTATTTTTACCTATAACTTTATAACAAATCTTAATTTAAAAATATTTTTTGGTCATTAAAAAGAATACAATTTCATAAGAAAAGAATTTTTAGTCTTAAACTTGATTTCCTTTTTAATTTGAAAAGTAAGAATTTTCGTTTTAGGATTTAAAAAGGCCTAGAGGAACATGTGAACAATTTTTTTTAAATAAAAGAATTTGTTCACCAAGATTTAAGATTTTAGATTTTTTTCTCACTATGTATAACTTTTCCGCCTAGGTCGATCTAGACAAAAAATCGCAAATTTAATTTAATCTGCTTTATTTATGTCTTTTTGTTTTCTGAAGTGCAAGAAAAAAAACTTTTTTTTTAATTGATTCTATTGACCAATAAGGGAAACCTTTGAAAACTAATCGTTAACTACTTCATAGTTTTTTTAACTCGAAACTCCACATTTAAAAATGATTTGTTTCCCTTTTCGATCCTTCTTATAGACTTTCCGATACGCAAATGAATCCAAGAAAGAAATTAACATAAAAACTTCACTGGTGCCAACCCTGAAAGAGTCTCTCCTTTTTTAAAAACTTCCTTTTTTACCTTCTATAATTAAATAACTCATTTTGACACGCTAAATGGTTCTTGAGGACGATATGGGCCGAAGAAGAAGTATATAGTAAAGGAGACTCACACAAGTGGTTGCGCAGACCGTCAGCCGACGGCCGCTTTCCGATTTTGGACGGCCGGATCTGCTAGTCGATCTGCCTTCCTAACTGACGACGAGAGTCGGTCCGTGGAAAAGCCGTGGCCGATTGACGAGGACGACGAGGGTGCATCTCACCCTTGTTTCCGGCTCGGGGCCGTCACTGCCCGCCGCTGTCTGCGTCCGCTGAGCTTCTTCGGCTTCCTCTTCCGATCCTCGTGGATCCAGAACACTTCCTCCAATGGCGCTTGCGCTTCAATGAGAACATCCCTCTCCCTTAACCCCGATTTCATCCCCCTCGTTCGTCTTTCATTTCCAGCAATCCCCCCATCCAAGAGATTCGTCATCCCTTACGCAATATTACCATTATTAAAGACGTGTTACCGCTTCTTCTGTTCTTATTCTTCTGCTTCCTCTTCTTCTAATCCTTATTTTCCCCTCTTTCATCTTCCATCTTCCTTTTATTCTTTGTTCCTTTTCTTACTTCCTGCATTTCTTCTTCCTCTTCCTCTTCCCAGCTCCTTGTCCTAAATTATCTTCATACATGTAGTTCCTCTTTGTAGTTCCTCCTTCTAATATCTATTTTAAGTTCATCTATCTATTTTCTCTTCCTTTTCCTTTTTTTCTTCCTAGTTTCTAGTTCCCCTTTTTTTCCTACTTTCTCTTCCCATTCCCATTGCTAGTTCCGTTTTCTAGTTCCTTTTTCCCTCCGGTTACTTTACCTCCTTCTAGTTCACAGTTCCTCTTTCTCTTTCTAGATCCTCGCTCCTCCTTCTGTCCCTAGTTTCTATTTTCTCTTATCTTACTAGTTCCTAGTTCATAGTTCCTTTTTCTGTTCCTAATTCCTCTTCCTCTACGTAGTTCCTAGTTCCATTGCCTCCTTCTAGTTTATATTTCCTCTTTCTTTCCCTAATTTCTAGTCCCTCTTTCTCTTCCTAGTTTCTAGTTCCTCTTCATATTCCTAGATCCCAGCTACCATTTCTCTTCCTAGTTCCTCGTCCTCGTTCCTCTTCCAAATTTCTCTTCCTAGTTTCTCTGCCTACTTTCTCTTGCCAGTTTCTCTTCCTCGTTCCACTTTCTAGTTCCTCTTTCCAGTTCCTCTAAATAGTTCCTCTAATTTCAATTCCTCTTCTTTTCCTCTTCCTAATTCCTCTTCCTAGTGTATCTTACTGATTATTATCATTCAACTTCATCTTTGTTTTCCCAGTACCTAGTTACAAAACATCTACTAGTTTAGAGTCATTCTTTCCCTTCGTAGGTTTGAGCTCCTCTTCCTCTTCCTAGCTCCTCTTTCTACATTCTCTTACATGTTTCTCTTCCTAGTTACACTTTCTGGTTCCTCTTTTCAGTTCCTCTAACTACTACCTCTTACTAATTCCTATTCATCTTCATCTTCCTCTTTCTAGTTCTTCTTCCTAGTTCATCTTTGTAGTTCCTCTTCCATGTTCAGTTTCCAAGTTCTTCTTCCTAGCGCCTCTAACAAGTTCAACTTACTAATTATTATGATTCATCTTCATCTTTGTCTTCCCAGTTCCTAGTTCCTTTTAATATTCTAGTTTTTAGTTCTTCTTTTTCTTTGTAGTTTTTAGTTCCTCTTGCTTTTCCTAGCTCCTCTTAAAAATTCCTATTCATCTTCATATTCACCTTCAGCTTCTTATTGTCTCTCCCTAGTTCTTCATCTTAACTCCTCTTCCAAGTTCCTCTTCCTAGTTCCTCTATCTAATTCCTCTTACTAATTCCCATTCAACTTCCTCTTTGTACATCCTCTCCCTAGTTCCTTGTCCTATTTACTTTTCCTAGTTCCTCTTCCTAGTACTTCTTTCTATTTTTTCGTACTAATTTCACTTCATATTGCGTCTTACTAGTTCCTCTTCTTATTTCCGTTCCAAGTTCCTCTTTCTATGTTACTTTATCTAGTTTCTCCTACAGATTCCCATTCATCTTTATCTTCATCTTCTACTTCTCAGTTTTTCTCCTTAGCTCATTTTTCTGTTCCTCTCCGAAGTCCCTTTTCTTAGTTTCGCTTACTAATTCCCATTCATCTTCCTCTTCCTTGTTACTCTTCCTAGTTCATATTTCTAGTTTCTCTTCCCAGTTCCGTTTCCAAGTTCTTCTTCCTAGTGCCTCTAACTAGTTCATCTTACTAATTATTATTATTCATCTTCATCTTTGTCTTCCGAATTCCTAGTTCCTTTCCATCTTCTAGTTTCTAGTTCTTCTTTCTCTCCGTAGTTTTTAGCTCCTCTTCCTCTTCTTAGTTCCTATGTGTTGTTTCTTTAACTAATTCCCATTCATCTTTATCTTCCTGTTCCCAGTTTGTCTACCTATTTACTCGTTCTTGTTCCCTTTTCATTTCCTCTTCCTAGTTCCTCTATCTAGTTCCTCTTACAAACTCCTATTCATCTTCATATCCATCTTCAACTTCCTAGTTTCTCGACCTAGTTCTTCTTCCAAATTCTTGTGCCTAGTTGCTCTATCTAGTTTCTCTTACTAATTCCCATTTAACTTCCTCTTCCTACTTCCTCTTCCGACTTCCTTGTCCTATTTACTTTTCCTAGTTCCTCTTCCTATTTATTCTTTCTAGCTTCTCTCACTAATTCTACTTCTTATTTCCTCTTCATAGTTTATCTTACTAGTTCCTCTTTTATGATGTTTGTGCTTGTCAGTTTGAAAATTTCACTATTTGGTTAAAAAAATCATATTCCTTGGTTAAAAATTAAGTTTTATAGTCAAAAGCCATCTCTTCTGGTTTGAAAGTCAACTTTTTCTAAAAAATTTGATTTTTTAGCGCGAAAACTCATCCCTTTAATTGAAAATTGGTCACATTTTGTAAAAAATTAATCTTTTTTGGGTTGGTTAATTCATTACGGTACCTATACCTACATTTTTTTTTTGAGAACCCATGTTTTGAGAAAATTTCGTGCTGCGAAGTCTGTCCTGCACTTCCTTTTCTTCCTCCTCCTGCTCCTCCTGCTCCTCCTCTTCTTCCTATTCCTCCTCCTCTTCCTTTGCTCCACCACCTCCTCGTCCATCTCCTTTTCATCCTGCTCCACCTCCTGCTCTTGCTCATATTCTTTTTTCTTCCCCTCCTTTCTCGCCACCATTACTTTTTCCTCTTTCTCGTCCTCTTCTCTCACATTTCTTGTTTTTTATATTCATATATTTCTACCGTAAAGTCTCTCGCCCCCTGGTAAGTTCCAACTTCTTAATCTTTTTTTTTAAATGTCGAGGAATAATGAAAACGCTTCATCGCCTCCATTGTCAAGCGGTAAAGCTCTTGCAGTGATCACCGCAAGAGAGTCTGAGTAACGCGAGAATCTCACTTGGTCACTTCTTTGGTTTACCCGCTCTGAATCGCGAAAGAAGAAGTTAAAGGAACGATTATCCGCATTATTACCTTAATTCCACTTTTTTACTTGGAAATGATTGTAGCTATTTTAGAATTTATCGATCTTATAATGCGATTAATTAATACGCTTTTGGAAGAACGAGCAGTTAATTGAAAAAGTATAGTGAAAATATAACAATTTTCTTTATTCCAAATTTTTTTTCTTTAACTTTTATGCAGGTGTAGGTGGCGTAAAACTGGATAGGCGTGGTAGATTTTTACGTTTTCTATTCTTCTCACATTCAATAAAGAATAGAAATTTCCAGTCAGTGACTAATAGTTCTGAAGTTTTTTCATAGATAATTTTTAATATTCATATCAAAAAATGTAATGCATTTATTTATTAATTATTAATGTATAGAGCACTTTTCTTTCTTGAAACAAATCTTTTTTCAAATTTTATTGCCAAAAAATGGTACCTTGCTATGGCGATAAACTAATTAGGTGATATAAAAAATCAGCACGGTCGACTCAATTTATTATTAACTGTTTAAATAATTCTTTATTGCTTATATGTAACTTTTGACAAAAAGAAGGCAGAAAAAACTAGTTTTTTTCACATTTTTAAACAAACTTTGTAGAATTCTTGTTCGCCTAGTATTTTTAGTACTTAACCATAATTATTTAAATAATTTTCATCAATATGACGTAACTTTTGACTTTATCAATGCAGAAAGGTGTAGTTTTTTAAACATTATCAACACATTTGATTAGCTTTTTCTTTGTCGACACTTCTCATTATTTATACCCATAATTTTTTTAAACATTTTTCTTTCGTTTAAATTTCTTTTTCGATAAAATTGACCAAATTTCCAATTTTGAACAAATAAAAATTGTTTTCAAAATTATGGATAATTTATGAAAAGTACTCAGAGAAGACACAAATTTGAAATTTTCCATATATATTGTTGAGAATGAACATCTAAATAAATGTAAATTATTTTAAAAAATTATAAATATCTATTACAAAAACCAGACGTACTAGAATTCTGCCTAGTTTTATTAATTATTATTAGTTTTATTCTTTTAAATTCACCTTGAATTCTTATAAAGTCCTTTCAATATTCTAATTTTTTTGAATTTTTGAATCAATGTGTACATCTCTTTCTGAATTCCCTTGAATTCTTATGAATTCTAATGAAGTCCTTCAAAGTCTTTCTTATGCATTTGAATTGATTGAATTCTTTGGATTTTATTAAAGTTTTTTGAATTGCCCAAATAACTCTGAAGCCTTAGGAATATAGTGAGCTCTTTATATTCTCTTGAATTATTTAATATTTTTTATTCTCTTACCTTTTTTTCATTCTCTTAAATTCTTAAGTTCAGGTGCAATTTTTCCGAATTCTTCAGCATTCTTTTCAATTTTTCCGAATTTACTTGAATCCTTTTCTATTCTTTTTAAATCTCTCGAATTGTTGTGAATTCCTTTAATTCTTCTGAATTATTTAAAATATCGCTGCATTCTTTTTAATTAAACTTCAATTCCTTTAAATTCTTTGCAATTCTCTAAATTTTTTAAATTCTTGTATTGATTGTATTCTCTGGAGTTTATTAAATTCTTTCGATTTGATTAAATTTTTATGAATTCTTTTAATTTTTACAATTCTCCTGAATTTGTTAAATTCTCTTGAATTCTTCAGTTATTATTATTATTATTTTTTTCTTATTATTACATTGTTTCCAAAATCTTTAGAATTCTTTTCAATTCTCTTGAATTTACTTCAATCCTTTTCTATTCTTTTTAAATGTCTTGAATTAGTGTAAATTCCTTTAATCCTTATGAATTAATTTAACAATTTGTTCATTCTTTTGAATTCATCTTGATTTTCTTTACATTCTTCTCAATTTTCTAAATTTGTTGAATTCTTGAATTCAGGTTTTCATTTATATCTGAATTTTTCCCGAATTTACCTTAATTTCGTTGTATTCCTTTAAAATCTTTTGCATTCGTTTTAATTAATTGAATTCTTTGGATTTGATTTTAATTCTTTTGAATTCGTTAAATTACTATGTAGTCTCAGGATTCAACTGAACTTTCTATAGTCTCTTGAATTCTTTTAATTTTTTTAAATTCTTTTGATTTTAAACAATTCTCTCGAATTCTTAAGTTGAGATGTACGTTTTTCCCTAATTCTCTTATATTCTTTAGAATTTACTTGCATCATTTTCTATTCTTTCCAAATCTCTCGAATTCAAATAAATGTCCTTATCTTTACGAATTAACTTAAAAATTAGTTTGTTATTATTAATTCACCTTGAGCTCCTTTAAATTCTTTTCGATTCTCTAATTTTTTTAATTCTTTAATTCATGTGTACACCTGATCCTGACTTCTTTCGAATTCACATTAACTATGAAGTCTTATTAAGTCTGTTGAACTCTTTATATTCTCTTGAATTTTCATTGGATTTTTTAAATTCTCCTTAACTTATTCAATTTTCTTGAATTCTTAAGTTGAGATGTTCACTGTTTTCTGAAATCTTCTGAATTTTTGTTATATTTAAAAAACAATACTGCTTTAAACTACTGTATTTTCGAAATACAAAAATTAAATTCCAAATATTCAATAAGTAAGAGAAAAATAATATGTTACATCAAAAGGAGGGTTAGACATGTCGTCCTTGCGAACATTGAGCTCCATGTGGGGGGGTCTGACCCTACCAGTGATGTACGATATTTTATTAGAAATCAGTGTTTTATGAGATTGTAGGGTCGTAAAAAAGTGACATTTACAATGCTTTCAAAAATATAATTATTTATTTAATTAATATTCTATATCCGATCATAAATATTAAATCGTATCTTAATACGAAATTAGAAAAAAAATTTTACAAAATCGAAGAATCAACATATTCTGTATAAATTCGGTATAGATACACTCTTCAACCGAATATTCAATAAAGCCTCTTAAAATCCTCTGAAATCTTTTAATATTACGTTCTTAATTTTTAATTCGATTTAAAGATTCGTAGAAAAGAGGCTTAGAATCTGAATTTAATGGCCAATGAATGGAAACTACAAAATAAAGCGATTTAACTTCGTTCCCGAGGGAAAGGGAGGATAAATTTAACAAGACTCCTGAGTGAAGAAAATTAAACTCGTATTGCCTTCAAGTAAAGGCGAGATTTGTAATACAATAATAATTAATCAAGGAACTGTTCCTAATCCATTCCATTGTCAACCGAATAAGAGATTTTTAACCATTAACAAGCATACAAATTAAACAGTCTTTGATACACCTTAAAATTAAATGACCAAAATAATATTAATAATAAAAATTAAACATTTATTTCTTTTTAAAATACTAGAAAATTGTGCGCGCTATGTGCGTACAAAGGATTTTTTATTTAGAAAAAAATTCAGTTTACTTCTTACATCGAGAAAATTCAATTTAATTAAATATGAATGAATGTTTATCAACTTACTTACAATTCTTTAAAACTGGCAGATTATTCTTTTCATTTGCAAAATATAAATCTCCACATGTGTAATAATCTGACAACTTATTTTAATTTCTTTTAATTTGGAAAACATCAAAAAGACATTTTCAAGGTATTTTCGGATTAACTATTTTTGGTAGAAGTTTCATCTTCTTAGTTTTAAATTGATTTATTTTGTAGAAAATTTGTCTTTTGGAATTTAAAATTCAACATGTGGGTATAAGATTGAACTATTTGTTTGAAAATTTATATATATTTTTTTTTGTTAAAAAATCATTTCTTTGGTTGAAAATTTAACTATTTTGTTTAAAATTCATTTTTTTCTAATAAAAAATTAATTTTTTAACGGACTATTCAGCTAAACCATTTTTTTAATCTGTCTTCTCCGTTAGAAATCCAACCTTTTTGGTTAAAAATTCATTTCTTTGGTTGGAAAATGAACTGTTGTGTTTATAATTCTTCTTTTAAACGAAAATTAATTTTTTTGAAAATTTATCTTTTTTAGTTAAAAATTTTACTTTTTGGTCAAAAATTCGTTTTTTGATAGAAATTTAATCTTCTAAATTTAAAATTGAACTGTTTTTTAAAAAAATCGTCTTTTTGAATTGAAAATTCAACAAATGGGTATAAGATTTAATTATTTGGTTGCAAATTCATATTTTTTGTTAGAATTTTGACTACTTTGTTAGAAACTAAACTATTCAAGTTAATGTGCAGAATTACATATTTGAGATAATTAAATTTTTTGTAGAACAATCACATGTATATTCGGATTAAAAATTCAACTATTTTGTAGATAAATAGACTTCTTGACTTCAAAATTCAACAATGTATATATTTTTTTAATTTTTAGTCTTTTCTGGTAGAACATTAATCTTCTTAGTGATAAGGTTGAAAGTTGACAACTTTGTCAAAATTTTATTTGTTATAATTCACCTTTGTGGTTAAAACTTTGGATTTTTTGTTAAAAATTGATGTGTTTTGCCAGAAATTAATTTTGTATTTGAAAATTTAGCTATTTAATTTTTGTTTGAAATTTTATCCTTCGAAGGTTGAAAAATTAACCGTTTGTGAGAAGATTAATGTATTTTGTAAAAAAAAACTCATCTCTTCGGTCGAGGATTCAACTATTTGGTAAAAATTCGTGTCCTCTGTTTTTAATTCAACTTGTTAAAAGTCAATTTTTTTGTTGAAATTTAATCTTTTAACAGAAAGTGTGAAGATTCCATTTTTTTTTTGAATATCTAGTAAATCTATGAGATATTGTAAGTTTTGAAATTATTCACAAATAATTTTAACCTTGCGAACATTAAAATCTTTTTTTTTTTAATGTAGATTTTTAAAGATTTTGTACTAAAACTTTGGAATTTTAAGGATTTTGAAAATTTTTGAGAAAATAAATAAAATTTTGCTTATAATTCCTGGGTATGTTTCAACTTTTTTTATGAATTTTAGTAAAATATTTAAAAAGACTTAAAAACATTTCAAACGTTTGCCAATATTATGCAGAATTTTATATAAATTTCAGAAAGTTTTATTTTAAAAGATATATAGAAGGTTTAGAAGTTTTGAAAAGATAAAAAGAAATTTATAATTTAATAGGACTTTACAAAACTTAAAACAAAATGTAAGTTTTTTAAGATTTCGATAAAATTTTTGAAGGTTTTCACGAATTTTGAAAAGTTTTATTATTTAAAAACTTATATGGAAGGTTCACTACAAATTTTAATAGAGATTTTCAAAAATGTCGAAAAAAATTTTTTTTATAATTCAAATATTTGTCAAAGTTTTAAAGAGATTAAAAATACGAGGGTAGTTCAATAAGTCCTTAGAATGAAGTGTAAAAACAATTTTTTTGGGGTAAATTTTTTTTTATTTTTCAACATAATCTCCTTGGAGCTCTATAC
>NC_046660.1:62653346-62659783 GCF_010883055.1 Belonocnema kinseyi
TAGTCGGGAGTGGTGCTGACTGAAAACAGATGATTTGGAGCGATTCGCGCGCCATCTGTTGGTCATTCTAAGGACTTATTGAACTACCCTCGTAGTTTAAAACTTTAAAAGAGTCCCGAAGTTTTACCAAATATTTTTTAATTGCTTCTCTATTTATAAGAGTTCTTAAATATATTTTAAACTAACTCGAATTTTTCCTAAAATTTTGTAAAATAAAAAATTTTACTTTAACCATGAAACAAAAAATAAATAAACTTGAAAAAATAAATAGTTATTTCAAATAATTAAATTATTATAATTAAAATCGTTTTTAATTGAAAATTCAACTTGCCAATTTTTCTATGGGAATTTATATTCTGTTTGAATTTTCAACTGCTCAATTAAAAGTAGAGCTGCTTTATTAAAAATTAATTTGTTTGGTTAAATGTTTATCATTTCAGTCGAAAAATCACTCTTTGGTTCGCAAGTAACTTTGAACAAAAGTAATTGTTTTGAACTTATTTATTTTTTTGGTAAAAATGCAACTGGTAGAAAATCAACCGTTTTTGGTTGAGGATTCAAATATGCTGTTGAAAATTCATCTTTTTTCAAAAATGGAATATTTTTTCGGTTGAAAATTCAAACAATTTCGTTCGAAATGAACTTTTTTGTTGAAATTTGGAATTTACATCTCTGAAATCTTCCAAAATCTTTTTGAGTTTGCTCAATAATCGTAGAAAAAATTATATTCATGTAACCATAAAAACAAACATAAAAAATTAATACTAATTCAAAATTGTTGTTTTCTATTAAAAAATATTTTCCCCTCAAATCTAAAATCTACGTGGCGCGCAATTGATGAAAATAAACATAATAAATCATTCTTATTATTGTGTTTTTCAACGAGCTCTGATAAGTAGTACAAACTTTTTATTGGTTCAATTTAGTCACATTTTAAAGATAAAAGGAATATTTACCACTTTTTTGACATATCAGTATCAGCAACAAACTCTAATTAACATCTTCTTTTAATTTTCTAAATGGTAAAAGTTAATAAAAATAGAGTTTCGATAAAATGATAATTAAATAAAGCTTCGTGCCATTTTTTAAATAAAAATAAAATATATATATAATTATTATGACATATCAGTGGCGTCTAAGGTCTATCAATGAACCATCGAGAACTACGGGAATGTTCTTTAGAAGCGTTTCCGGCAAGAGGAATGCATGGACCCTGAAGAATTCTGGATATGAGGGCGAACTGGCTCACTACGAGTCTTTATTAAAGCGGCCTCAGAAATGGAACCACCGTCTTTATCACCACCCTCCCACGCCTCTGCGCTCCTCTTTTAAACAGAATTTTAAACGTCCTCTCGATTGGACTCGTTTTCACACAATCAATAATAATATTACAGACGACATTTTTTAATTAAAGACTCATTAACTACAACTTTTGAATTTCAATCTTAGTTTTTCCATAATACGATTGACTCATTTTTAGTCGAACATTGAAAGACAAACTGTCATAATAACAAATTGCGCATAATTTTGGCATTTGTTCAAAATATTCTTCAATCTTCTCAAATATTCTATTAAAATTCATTTTTAAATATTTGAAACACACCTACGAATTTTAAGAAAATTATTTTTTATTTTCATAAAACTATCCTTAAACAAAATAATGATTGTTTAATCAATTAAGATGTATATTTAAATCAAATGGTTAGATTTTATAAAAAAAAAATATACTTTTTTAAACAAAAATGGAATCGTCAAATTTTGAGTTTAAGAATTACATTTTTTTAAATTATTTTTTTACCAGTTAAAATAAAAAAAGAGAAGAAGAATTTTAGCCAAAAATCAATCAATCGTTAACTGAAAGACAAACCCAAACCTTGGCGAATAGGATATTTTTTATAACAAATTCCATATCTGGAGGAAGAAAATCCTTAATTTTTCGAAATTCGAATATTAACACGTGCCACCGGGCAAATATGACTCAAAAATAAAAAAAACAAATTTAAATTATTTAAACAATTATTTATTCCCAAAAAATGTAAAAAATAATCGTATTTTCTGATTGAGATGTAATTTTCTGTCATTTTTTAGAGTAGGAATTTTTTTTAAACATTATGTAATTATTTAAAAAATTATTTAAAGTTTATTTTCAAAATTCCTAAAAGTCGAGTCAGAGATATCAAATTTCTTTTCAAATTAGTATCCTTTGTTACTCTTTGATGAACAATTACATAATTTTGATACATTTCTTTTAATGTTGAATAAATTTTATATTTTTTTAAACAATCTTGATTTGCTCAAGCAGTTTTTTTTATAACTAAAAAAATGAAATAAAATAGAATACATAAAATTATGTTTCTGACTGTATAGTGTATAGAAAGAATACATTAACCACTTTTGAATCTTTAAACAAATATAATTTGCTTGAATGATAACTTTAGAGGTTATTTTTCAAATTATTTACTCTGGTGTTACTGAACTGATTAGCGAATAAGTCCACAATAATTCATTAATCATTGAAATGTCTAACTACTATATCAATCAGTGAATTTTTCACTGATTCATATTTAGAGAGAATGTAAAAATATTATCCACTATGGACCATCCTCCCCTTTAGATTTGTTGAAAAATTACTTTTAAATTAATACTTATTAACTATACCTTCCGAATTTCAATTCCATTTGATCCAATTACAAGATTGACCAATTTTGATTCCAAAATTGAAAGGCAAACTGAAAAAATGCTTTAGTAGAATTCTGTATTTTTTTGTATAATTTATTTCTAGAAATTCAATTGATTTTCATTGACAATTTTTTTTTTCAAAATTGATTGACCCGTTTTCATTTCAAAATTGTGAGACAAACTACAGTGGTTTAAAACCGTAAAAATAATTCGATAGGATTCTATATATTTTTGTATGATTTTTTAAAGAATTATAATCAAATTATGTCTCGTACAAATTTATTAAAGTTGATTAATTCCTTTAATACTATGAAAATATGTATATTATTCACTGTGTACAACACTCCCCTCTATATGTTGTTAAAAGAACTTTTAATTTAAGAATCGTTGAATAAACCTTCGAATTTCATTTCTATTTCGATCTCTACCAAAATTGACATATTTTCTTTTCAAAATTGAAATAAAAAAAACTTTAGTATAATTCTGTATCTTTCTGTATAACATTAACCAGAAATATAATCAAATTTGAAGAAGTAAAATCAAATTACAGTGAAACCTTTTAATATCCCTCCCTTCTATAGCCCTTCTGAAAATTGACGCCGCGCCGCAGGCGGTTGTAACAGGAGCTGCACGGTGTGCGCGGGGTCTGCGGTTGTCAGTGAGGCGTGAACAAACAAAAGAAGAGCGGGCAATGATGAGTTAGTTCCCACCCACCGTCAGCCTCAAAAACGGTGCTGTAGAAGAGTTTCACTGTGTTTCTTAGAAAAATTCTTAAAGTTTATTAATCTTCTTTATAGTATGAAAAAATATGCATTATCCACTATAATGTTACAAATTTCTGTTGGAAATTTCCACTACATGTCTTGGAAGTTTATTTTCGAAACGTCAGTTAACGCTGCATTACATAATGTTGTGGGTACATTCTCATTGGGCGCTGCGTGCGCGGCGCTTCGTACCAAGTTTGAGCGCGCCTAGGGCGCGCGGGTACGCTCTCGCGCCTCGCGCTCATTTCCGTACGTTTAATTCTCGATAATTCGTGTATACTTAAAAACTTCATCAAGAAAATTTGTAAATCTTGTTAAAATATACTAAAAATAACGTTTTAAATTTATGGATCACTGGAAAAATTAAAATAGCATATTTTTGAAAATGATCTAACTTTTGGAACTTTGGTATAATTAAAAAATTTCATGATAATAATATCGAAAAAAATATGTTTTACATCTAGTAGAAATTTGGATTGATATTTCTGAACCTATTAGAAAATTTTTTTCCCTTTTTTAGAAAGTTTTCAAAATTTTGAAAAGTATATAACTTTTCTAATTTTAATCTAAATTAAAAACTTTATTTTCGTAATTTGAAAGTCTTCTACCCAGATATAAGAAACTTTGACAACAAATTTTGAATTTGAAAAAAAACAGACACGAATAAAATTTTATGATTTTCGGATTCTGTGAGTGCCGAAACCTAAAGATCCGTTAAAAACCAGAGATCGAAAATTTGGACGATTCCGTAAATTTCATGAATTCCATAAATTCTGTGAATTCTAGAAACTTCGTGAGTTTCTTCAATTCCATGAATTTCCTGAATTCCATAAATTTAATGAATTTCGTGAATTGGAATAATTTCCTGAATTTCGTGAATTCCGTGAATTCCCTGAATTCCGTTGATTCCGTGATTTCATTGTGCACAATTTTTGTCTTACGAACGTTCATTCCTAGCCAGTGACTTCAAGATTTATAACACTTATAGTACATGTATTGCAATTTCATCATTCCAATACGATTTTTGCAATTTCACCTCGCACTTGTATTGTGGAATTCTTGTAGAAGTCTTGTAGAATTCTCAACATTTTAACAGTCTATGCACCACCCCTTAATTTAGATTTTTTTAAAAGAAATTTTAATTAAATACTCGTTGACTACACCTTTTGAATATAAATGTTCTAAAAGGGTATGTATTTTTAGATTTGTTGAAAATAAATTTTAATTCAAGACTTGTTTACTACACTTTTTAAACTTTAATTCTGTTTCGACGCCCTTGAAAACTGACACATTTTCATTTTAAAATTTAAACACAAGCTCCAAGGAAAAGGCTCGACTAGAATGTTGTATTTTTCTGTATAATTTTTCCAGATGAATAATCAAATTTCAATAAATTTCTTGCATTTTGATACTATATAGTTAAAAATTATTTAGGTTTCAAAATTTATATTTTAAAGGTAAAGCATTGTAAAGGTTTTTTTTAATTGTTCAATTTTGAAGATCTAAAATTCTAAATTCTTTAATTAGATCGATTTTCCATTAAAGATTCTTACAGTCTTAAAATTTACAATGGAAGATTTATTAATTTGGAAATAGTTCAATTTTCAAGATTAAAAATTGAAAATAATTCAATTTCGAAGATTAAAAATGGAAATTTATTCAATTTAATAGATTTTAATTGGAACGAGTGGGGGTAAAAATGGAAGAAAGACGTGTTGCATAATTTATGGATACTTTTTTTGGTTTTAATCAATTTATAAATAATTAGATTCAGACAAATTTACTTTAGATTAATTTAATTTTTAGATTAAATCATTTTTTTAATAAGAAAAAAAGGCTTCAGTAGAATTATGTATCGTTCTGTATATTTTTTTCAGAAGTGTAATATATATTCAAGAAGTATTATTAAATTACTTCTCGTAAAAAATGATTAAAGTTAATTAATTTCTTTCAAACTATTAAAACATAAGGAATATTAACTTCGTACAACCCTCCCCTAACATTTTTTTGCGAAGAGAATTTTTTAAATTAAAGACTCGTTACACCTTTCGAATTAAATTATTATTTCAGTCAGCAAAAAATTCTTTAGCAGAATTTCGTATTTTATTGTAATTTACAATCTAAGCAATTATAAGGTCATATTTAATTCCTATAAATAATTAAATTTTAACAATTGAAAAGTTCATTATAAAAAATTTTTATCACCTAAAATTTTTCCGGCTTTGTTTATAATGTTTTATAAAAAATTTTTTTTCCAAATCTAGATTCTGCTCATCTGTAACATGAGATTAATTCTTGACTAAAAAATGCTTACTGGGTTAAGAGTTCTTTTTCACCTGAAATTCTAAAATACTGCATTTCGCAACAATACCTCAAACTGATTTAATCTGGTGCTGGATGAAAAGTGCAAAGGACAGGGAAATATAAAAAAGCATCAAATCAAATGTGCAAATTAAAAAATTATTAAATTTATATAATATGAAAATCTTAATTGTGAAATTCTAATATTAATTCAGAACGGCAGCTTCTGTTATTATACAATATCGAGTCTAGAATTACTAATTATTGCAGAATTAATTAGGACAAGATTGGTCTAAGAGAGCACTGATTTAAGTAGATAAGGTGATATTGCGTCAGACATCTGGTTTATAAAATTCTGAATATACATTATTGGTTCTCTAAATTGACAAGTTAATAGGTTTTTTAATTTTAAAAAAATGAAAAACTTGAAAAGTATTGACTCCAGACAAAAAGTTTGAATTCAAAAGTTAATTAGAAAACAAACTCTTTTTCTTTGAAAATCAAACATTTTTATTCGTGATCCTTCTGTTCCAGAAATTTTTCATCTCAGATAACTTTTTTTAGTTTCGTACAGCAAGATTAATTAATTGAATTTTATTAACGAGAGGTCTTTCTAATTTTCACTGGATGCTTTAAAAAACTATATTTATTTTACTCAAAAGAGTCAAGAGATGAATTAGAAATTGTTGATGA